>NW_026127702.1:0-18111 GCF_022985175.1 Labeo rohita
TTCAATGCACATCTTATGACCTACTGAACTTTTTGGCAATATTCACAAAACTGGTAGACCCATTTCGTGCGAAGTTGTTAAATTTAGACGATTAACTACCAGTCCGCAAGTCTTACGTGAAGAAAATCCTCTCTTGTTTTATTGTGTAGCGCGGAACAAAACATTTGCATTCACCTTGATATTTAACTACCTACATGTACATAAGCACTTTTCAACTGATATAACAGGTTGTAAGTTCTAAGACCGACAAAAATCAAAGAGTGAATAAATAAATTAAATTAATGAAGTGAGAATAACTAAATAAAATAAACTAAAGTAAAGAAACATTTTCCTGTGGCTTAGGAGAAGTTTGTTTGAAAGGAAACTGGTATGATCTTTAAAATGAAAAACTACTTGTATTAATATTAAAACAGGATGAATACTTTCATCAATTAAGAAATGTCACAGATTTATTAACCCTTTAACGGTCACCCCCATTTTGAACATAGACTTGAAAATGCCAAAACTTACATTTTTATAATTCATGAACGAAAACATTTTGTAATATGACTTTGATGTACATTTTCCATGGTAATCCAATGTCTGATTTTAAAATGGTTTTCAAAAGATACATTTTCAGACCCAAAGTTTTGTGAAAACGGTCAGAACTCCTGTTATGATGTAGATTTTTGAGGTGCACTCTAGTCATTACTTAATCTATTACTTTTCCTACATAATTTGTAGCACAAACAGTGGCCAAATATCTATTTAGGAGTCTTAGACCTTTCCAACGATACACAGTTTTGTCATGATTAGTTTAGTATCTATTTGTAATACGGTGAAGTAAACTTAGGCGTCCTGCTGAGGAGATGGGTGACAGTTTAATAAAAGTCTTTTTTTTTTTTTTGAAAAGTTTATTTGGTTAATTCTTTATCATACATTTGAATCTTTGCGTTGGCCTCTGCTTATGGTGTTAGGGTTTGTGTTAGGGGGATTTGTGTCCTTGCACGTGGGGGTAGATGTAATTGGGCCCCAGTAGGCTGGTATCTAAACATTAGCATATACCGTAGTGATCTTACAACAAACTGATCCTCTTGAGCTGGCAATACACACACATTTGCTCTGCCATTTTTCCACAATCAGGATGAAACCCAAAACCCCAGACTGTTACCAAAAGGTCTGGAAGAAGCTACGCCATAAAACACCAGGGAAGCGGGTGAGATAAAACATCATAAATTCACTCATAAATTCAATTAAAGTCAAATCTAACATCTGGTTTGATCTTTTGATTTACACAAACACTGTCATGTCACTCAGGGCTGACAGGACTCTGGTGACATGGCTGTCAGGGTGACAGAGGAGGTCATAAACACATAAATTCAGCCATAAATCTAATCATGTACACACTAGACATATGTCTACCTGTCCATCAACAATGACAGAGTCATATGTCCGGTCATAAATCCAGTCATAAATCAGGTCATAAATCATATTTGTGTTACGAGGGGTGCTGCGTGCTGGATGGAACGAGACGAGAGACGAGATAACAAGCAACAATATATTTAATATAAACTTCTGGTAGCATAAGCTGGAACAGGCAGGAACACAGAGCGATAATCCACACACGTAGAACAAACAAACGTTAAAGACCGACAAGGGGCTAAAGACAAAGACAGACTTCTAAAGGGTAACTAATAATGACAGACAGGTGAACCAAATAATGCTAACAAGGACAAAACCAAATCAGACAGATCAACGGGGGGAGACAATGGGAGAAACCAATAAAACAAACAGACAGAACTGTAACATTACGCCCCCCTCCGAATAGGCGCGTCCTCGCGCCGTAGAAAACAAAACAAAAACACTAGGAGGCGAAAAAACAGAAAAACCAGAGTCCATGGGGGAGGAGGCTTCGGCGGAGGACGGAACCCCGGAAGGGGGACAAAAACCAGAGTCAACAGAGTCCAAGGGGGCGATGAAGGTGGGAGGAGCCAGGGAGGAAACAGGAGTGTCCAGGGTGGTGACGACGGAGGGTTGAGCCAAGGAGGAGACAGAAGGAACCCGGAGCAGGAGGAGCCAGGTGAGACCCAGACCGCAGCCATGATGGGGCCCCAAGGTGGAGCCGATGGAGGGAGGAGCCATGGTGGAGGAAAGGCTGGCGACTCCATGGGGCCGACCGACGGAGGCGGAGCAGGTGGTGGTAGAGCCCGAGGCGGAGACGGAGAGCCGAAGATCCAGGGCGACACCGAGGATCCGGAGGGCCAAGGCGGAGCCCAAGGCTCTGGCGACTGAGGCGGAGATCCGGAGGTCCGCGGCGGAGCCGGAGCGACAGAGGATGGAGGCTGTGCCGGAGGGAGGGAGGAGCCCAACAGAGCCGGTGGGATGGAGCGACGAGGCAAAGCCGGAGGAGTGGAGTCCCGAGGCGATGACGGGACGACGACCGACCAAGGTGGAGCCGGAGGGACGAGGGAGCCCGGTGGAGCTGGTGGACCGACGGGCGACGTTGGAGACGAGGGAGCTGAGAGCCGTGGTGGAGCCGCAGGGTCGGAGGGCCGAGGCGGAGTTCTGGACTCTGAGGCTGGAGGCGGAGCTGAGGGATCCTCCAGCCCTGACGCCGATGGAAGCTGGCAGACCCGCGGCGAGCCCACTGCACAGGTAGTGGGCTGAGGGTGAGCAGAGGGGCTGTCAGGGGACAGCGGTGACCCGACAGACAGAAGAGGGGGGGTGGGTGGGAATTCCATACCGACAGGTAGATCATGACAGGTAGGTATATCCGTAGAAAAGTCTATTAAATCTCCAGAGTTAGTTTCCAGAACTTCAGTAAAGAAGTCAATCAAGTCCCCAGAGTTCAGTTCAAGCTCACCCCCAGCAGTGGTGCAGTGGGCAGGGCCCTCCATAGCCCTCTCTTGCTCCACGCAGCACTCCACCGTAGCAGTAGTTATAGCCGGCTCTCGCACCTGGTCGGACGTGTTGGGCTCTGGCTCTGTGGCGATCCTTTGCTCTGTCGCTCGTGGCTCTGGCTCGTCATCCGCGGTGGGCTCGGGCTCAAACTCTGCGTGTCGGGGTGATGGTTGGCTGGGTTCTGGGTCTGGAGTGGGGCTGACGTCCTCCTTGACGAAGTCAATAGTCCATGACGATCCACAGGACGCCAGCACCCACTCGATGTAGTCCGGCAAGCTCTCTTGAGGACCCTCCCCGGATAGCAGCCCCTTAGTGGTGGTGTTCAGTCCTGCACGGTAGAAAGTGCAAAGGCTGCTATCCGGAAAGTGGGAGTGTTCTGCGAGGAAGATGTAATCTCGGGTGTGGTCCTCAAGAGAGCGTTCCCCCTGCTTCATTATGATGAGGAGAACAGTGGGATCCATGGGGGTAAATCAAAAAAGAAAACACTGAGAAACAAGACGAAAAAATAAACGCAGGGGAATAACGCCGGTTAAACTGTTGTCGGTCGGTCTTTCTGTTACGAGGGGTGCTGCGTGCTGGATGGAACGAGACGAGAGACGAGATAACAAGCAACAATATATTTAATATAAACTTCTGGTAGCATAAGCTGGAACAGGCAGGAACACAGAGCGATAATCCACACACGTAGAACAAACAAACGTTAAAGACCGACAAGGGGCTAAAGACAAAGACAGACTTATAAAGGGTAACTAATAATGACAGACAGGTGAACCAAATAATGCTAAGAAGGACAAAACCAAATCAGACAGATCAATGGGGGGAGACAATGGGAGAAACCAATAAAACAAACAGACAGAACTGTAACAATTTGATACGTAAAGTGAATTGTAATACTGCTCACGTTGGTGTCTCATAATTATTCATGAGGCTGCGTGTTCTTATCCCATGAGAAGACACTTGTAGCGTCTGCTTAGGATCATTGATGATCGTTTAGGATTTATATTGTAGAGAACCTTTTAGCCTTTTGACATTTGCATATAAATTACAAACCTGGCCTCACGTTCTACATTTATATGGGTGTTTAATGGTCTATGGTTCCCTCCCCACTCTCACGAAGATGCTAAGCAGATCAACTCTTGTCTCCCCATTGGACTTCAAAGGCATTCCATGAGGGAGGCAATCACCAGCACCAAGCACCTCAGATCCTTGGTGGCTGGCAGACTGTTCCCAATACACATAACGCACACACATAGAAACCTTTTTCTTTATTTAGACTATATTTAACCAGCTATAAATGTACTTGATATATGCATGTGTTGCTTGTATGATTCTATGCTGTATTAGCCCAGTTACCCCTTTTTATTGGTACTAGTTAATCTCTAAAGGTGTATTTTTCAATGTATGAATGTATCTCTGGTTTAATATCTCCTAGATGTTTCATTCTTGGTATCAAAACAATCTGCACTTTATTTTCTGAACAATGGCGTACACCATGTGATTAGAAAATGCATCATACTGTTTGTACTATATTGTGGGTAAAACTGCATCAATTCCCCAGGCCAGCAATAAACATGCAAATGGGCCATAAATGGAGACAAAGAGAAGTTCTCCCGCTCAGCAATACAAACTTTGTATTGGCCAATTCACCCAAAGGTGGGTGTGGTAGGGAAACTATCAAAAGACCCTAACACCAACCCATCCAAGGCTCAAACCCTTCGAGACACTCTCCAAGACTCTTCCCTTGAGTCAATTTTCCGGTAGTTTATCTTCAAGTAACTTTGTCAACTCGCTGTGGATTTTCCTATCTTCGAACGAACTAGAGAAAACCTCCGGAACACCTAAAGGAATTCATCGAGAACTTCCATTGTCTACTGCATCAGGACTCTTGTTCAGCAACAAAGCCAATGCAAGTAACCTTTACAACTATTTAGATGCGCGTTTTAAGTTGAGCCCCTGTTTAAGGTGATTTTGCTTCTCTGATGATTCTCATGTGGTCGCTGGTTAACTGATGCTAAATACTGCCATTCTTGCCTCTCTGTCTGTCTCTCTCTCTCTCTCTCTCTCCTTTCTCACTCTCTTTCTCTATGTATATGTACACGTGTTTTGCTTAGTTAGTTGTATGTTAACTGTAGTTCCATTTATTAAATTGCATATATTCACAATTGATTGTCTCTGTGTGCTGCTCACAATTTGAAGTCACTGAATATTTGATCTTGCTACATGCTACATTTTGAATTTACTACGAGTTAAGTTACTGCTAGTACTAACTGAAGTAGGAAATGTATTCTTTCTTGGCCAGAAAGTAACCTTTCCTAGAATTGATGAATGATTATACTGTCTATTCGGTGGACGAACAGATCAAATAATTGTAACGTTAATTCTGCTACAGTTGATTCTAAGATCTGATTAAATATTCATAATTAATTATAACCAGTTATAATTAATCATAAATATTTCCCTTTTGAGCTAATTTATTACACACTTCACCTAATTATTCACGACAGCCTGTATTGTTTTATTTGTAAGAGTTTGTGTTATGTACGCTACGTACGTAAGTTATGTAAAGTTTGTGTGTGTTAGTCTGTTGTGTGTGTTCCAGATTCCCACTGGCCCACCAGTCTGTCACTCTTCCACCTGGATGATGACACCACGGTTTATGTTATCAAATCATCTCACACCGGCCGGTTTAAAGTTACTGTCCCGCGCACTGCAGCTTTTGCTCATTTGCAATTTATCATTGATACGCTTGTACGCTTCTTGTTTGTTATACTGACTGAGATTGTACGTTTGTTATACTGACTGAGATTGTTCATTGTGTTTATATGTCCTGAAAAGGCCCTTGTTGATATAGTGTTTGTACAGTGTACAGTCTTTTGTTTACTGTTCCGTCTTTGCTGTTCCCCACTGTACGTTAGGTTGGGAAGGCGTGAGCAGGTAAGTAGGTTGTGCGACATACACTGTACAACACGTAGGATTTTTCTGGATGTATTAGTCACACTAGTTTAGGAGAGAGTGCCACCTGCTGTACGTTTTGTTTTTCCCTTTTAGTCAGAATAGTTTAGTTAGGGCGTTGTTACGCCAAAGACCTTCAGATCAGAGATGACTGAAACAAAACCAGAAAAATCTAATTGTCTATTTAATAGCAGAAATAATATCCTGCCTCTTCTTTTCTTTGTCCCATTCTCATTCAGGTAACTTTTTACATACATGCTGGATTTAGCATTTAACTGTACGTTTTAATTGCACACTTAACTCTTCACTTTTCAAAGTTTTTCTAGCTGTTTAACACATTTATTTGTTGCAAAAGAAAGCAGAAGCAAATGAGATCAGCTGCCTATTATTTGTATTTATTTATTTATTTGGATCTTATATTATTGTTCTAGTATTTTGTGCACCCATGTCTCTGTCCATTGTCTTGTACAATAATAAATGTGTTTCTTCTGGTTAGGTAAAAGCCTGTAGCTTACATAAAGTCAAAGCCCAAACTAAAATGCACTTTGTGTTGCACTTTAAAATGTTCCTAGAAGCACATGTTCATTTTGAGTAGTTGCAAGAGTAAATGAATTTGGAAGTGTTTCTAACTCAAGATTAGAACATAAAGTTGATATATTCTCCTTACATTAATTAAGAAAGGCTATGGAGGAGTAATATTTATGACTGAAATACACTTATCACATTTCACATTACTTACATTGTAAAGCACGACCTATGGGGTAACAACATTAGGTTACTTTAAAATCGTCAATATATCAATTACATATAAGTTTGAAAACATGATTACAGAACATTAGAGTGAAACTTTACAATCTTGTAATCCCTATTTGTCCATATTTAATCATGTTTCTTGAGTGTTTCATGAAGAAGTTAGAATTTAATGCTGACTTACATTAATAAGGAAATGCCTTTGTGCTCCACACCAGAAGACTTGCTTTGATCAAAATGTTCAGCTACTAGACAAGTTCTCAAAGTGTCCTTGGTTTCCCATTACATACATGTAAAATACATGATCAGTTTTTCAAAATGAAAAGTGGAAGTACTGCATGAAAAACAATCTGCTTTCACTTTTGTTTTGTCAGCAAGGTTGCAAAATCTGTCTGGAAAAAAATGCCTCATCATCGCGACAGTTTTTACACAGTTTGGTTGTGACAGTGACTACAGACCATTTTGTTAAATTCCTGGTAACACCTTATAATAATAATCATGTATAAGTAATTCAAAAGTGTTTTGTTAATGATTAACTAATCATTTAAACATTAATATACATTTGTAGATGATTAATAAGTGAAATATTAACATGCCACAAGTGTGTTTTAAGTCATCCAAAAATGTTTTTGTAAGTCATTTAAAGCCACGCCAGCAGAGGGAGCCCTTACTATGTACTGTCTGTTACCACACACTCTGCTGCTTAAGGAGGGCCATGCCAAACAGAAGGTTGCCAAGTATTGTTTTGCCTGTGTGGACTCTACCAAGCGTTTTCCTTGTTTCATTGCGGTTTTTCCCATGGTCGTTGTTTTGTTTCATAGTCATAGTTTTTGTCTTGTTTCATTGCCTTGTTTCATTTGCTACTTCTGGCTTCCGGCTTTGCTACTGTTCGGACACTCTTGCTTACTGCTCCGCGCTTTGCTTCCTGTTTATATACGTTTCTCAGATCTTTCTAAGATTTTAACCTCAGCAGATCAGCACAGTGCTCAAAAAACAGATTTTTGGCATAAACTTTTTGTAACTGGAATAATACTATGAAAAAGGAGACTCTTTTTCTACCACTGCCAGCAGTTTACATTCTGGAGACAGGAAAACACAACTGCCTACTTTCAACAGATGAGAAAGAAAATGCCTCTTCAGCCTCTTCTGGATTCTACTTGCTGCACAACCTGCCACAGACTTCTACAAAAGATTGTGGTTTTTGAAACAAAGTTACTTGCTGGACTTCCAAAACAGGCAGAACACTCAGCAGACCATCGTCACTGACCCCCTCAGCATATAGCCGGTGAGTCCCATGAACCCAGTGAATCTCAACAGTGTAAGTGTAGAGGAACAAGCCGAAACTGATCGACACACTAATTGATGGCACAAACAGGGAGCGAGACCAAAAGGCACTCGAGACATCAGATTGTCACGAGTATCTCATATTGCTGCGATAGCATCCTCTACCCCAGATATGGCTATGATGAGGCTTGCAAAAACTGGTATTTTACCACCTCCTATACAGCTTGATAACAGATTTGAAGCACTAATGAATGTGGGTGAGGAATCCCCAAATGTGACTGAATATGGATCGTATGAACCAGCAGCTAACATCGCTACAAACAGGCGCTCAAGTTCGAGCAGACAGCAGTACTCAGCTCAGAGTGCAGCCGAGCTCAGGACTCTGATAGTGGGTGACTCCATTATCAGAAATATCAGTAGCAGGACTACAACTACATGCAGCTTTCCTCAAGCAACCGTCTCTGATGTGAACAGCTTCATAACATCCTAATGAAGCACAGGACTGCAAAGCGAATCACCATCCATGTGAGGAAGAATGATATTCGGAAAGAGCAGTCAGAACTCCTGAAGAAGGACTTCAGTGAACTCATTGAAACACTTTGGAGACTTTCATCAGTGGACCACTCCCAGCAATGGGAACTAACATGCTTTCACGATTGCTTGGGCTGAATACATGGCTACAAAGAACCTGCAGTCAAAAAGGAGTCAACTTCATCAACGACTTCAATCTTTTCTGGGGCCATAGACAACTGCTTAAACTGGATGGCCTCTACCCAAATAAACTTGGTGCAAGAGTGCTAAAGGACAACGTCTATTTTTCACTCCGTCATCCTTCAGTGAAGTGTGCCAGTCCTCCCAACATGAATGACACACACACACCTGGACAAAGTATGAGTGACCACAGGACTTCAAATCATCTTCAGAGTCGTCATGTGATCGACACATCCCACAAGGACACTGACAGTGCCACACAGCCACAACAAGCACTGCTCATGGAGACCATCCCGGCTGAGCCCTGCCCACAGAGCTCATCACAGACAGACTGTGACGTACTACAGCAGCTCCAAGACTCAGCGCCGAAGGACGACTTTCTGATAAACAGCCAGGAAAACCAGGACAACATATTTCAGCCACCGGAAACACCAGATCCAGAGCCCCGCTCACCAGACACATTATCCCTCTCTCCAGCATCTCCACTTCTAAGCTTCTCACAGAAAATGGAGAAACTGGTATATGCTGGAACCAGACTCTCCCACTCTTTTGCTGCAAGCCCCCAGATATCAATTAAAAAACGGCGGGCACCACAACCACCAAAGCCTGTGGGCCCAGCTCGCCCTTCTCCTCCTTCAAGAGCTCTCCGGCCACTGCCACAACGCCAGGGCCCAAACCCTCCTCCATCTGCTGTAGGTGAACCAAAAACAAATGATAACAACTCTCAGTGATATGTGTCGGGTCCCCGCTATGATAGCAGCAACACTCAGGAATGTTTACATAACAAGCGGGAACCCAGTGTGCCTGTAGCTTTCTCTATCTCTGTTTTATCACGTGATAGAAAGTCGAAGGCCTTCTCAAGCCGTTCAGCTGACCCATCTAATCTGCGGCCTATTAGGTATCAAACTAAGACTGCTCTAGAGACAAAAAGTAATGGCATCAAGTTAGCATTTTTAAACATTCGCTCACTAAAAAATAAATGATTTCTGATCAATGACTTAATAACCACATACAGCCTGGATTTTATGTTTCTAATTGAAACATGGCTTGAAGACAGCTGCTGTGCAACAGTCCTCAATGAAACAGCCCCCCCTAACTTTACTTTCATGAGTGTCTGCAGAGCTGTTAGGAGAGGTGGAGGTGTAGCTGCTTTATTTAAAGATGTCTATCAATGTAAGCAAGTGTCATTTGGTCAGTACTTGTCTTTTGAATATCTAGGGATTGTGCTGAAGGGTGCTCTATGAATTCTATTTATCATTATTTACAGGCCTCCAAAATACTCTCCAGCCTTCAATGATTTCCTCAGAGTTTGACTGTTTTGCTATTGCAGGGGATTTTAATTTTCACATAGAAAATGCAGAAATCAAAACTACAAAAGAAATTATAACCATTTTAAACACTTTTGACCTGATTCAGCATGTGCATGGACCGACACACAATCGTGGACACACTCTTGATTTACTCATTAGTAAGGGTCTAAACATTTCATCCATTGTCATTAAGGACGTAGCACTATCTGATCACTTCTGTATTTTCTTTGATATATTGATCTCTGCTACCACTGAATCTAGATCCGTCTCTGTCAAAAAGAGGTGCATTAACAAAAAACACTAGTGTGCGGTTTATGAAGGCTATATCTTCAATGCCAAGCATTTCTGCAGACTGTTGATCTTCGCCTGGAGTCCTTTAACTCAAAAGTTAAGAATGTCATTGATGACATTGCACCAGTGAAAGTCAGTAAGACGACTGGCAGACAAAAATCATGTTGGAGAAAATCAACAGCAGTACAGAGTATGAAAAGACAATGCAGAAAAGCTGAGCGTATGTGGCGGAAGACAAAACTTGAAATTCACTATAGCATCTATAAAGACAGCCTTCATGCTTTCCAAGTCAGATTCCCAGTAAAATGCTCTCTGACAGCAAATGCAATGAGTTTGCTTCCTTCGTTTCAGAGAAGATCATTAATATCAGAAAGGTGATTAGCACATCCTCAAGTTATGCAGAGGTTAGACAAATACGACCGCAATTTCAAAAAGCAGTCACTTTGTCTGTTTTTGAAGCAACTGATAGCAAAACTTTGGAATAAATAGTACAGCACCTTAAATCCTCAACCTGCAACCTTGACACACTTCCCACATCTTTTTTTCAAAAGTGTGTTTAACTGTTTAGAAGCAGATCTCTTAGAAGTGGTAAACACCTCACTTCTTTTTGGGACTTTTCCAAACTCCCTGAAAACTGCAGTTGTTAAGCCCCTTCTGAAAAAGAGCAATCTTGATAACACCATATTGAGCAACTATAGACCAATATCTAATCTTCCTTTTATAGGCAAGATTATTGAAAAGGTAATTTTCAATCAGTTGAACAACTACTTAAACTCAAATGGATACCTGGACAATTTTCACTCTGGTTTCCGACCGCATCACAGCGCAGAGACAGCGCTCATTAAGATTATAAATGATATTCGCTTAAATTCTGATTCTTGCAAAATATCAGTGCTGGTACTACTAGATCTTAGTGCTGCGTTTGACACTGTCGATCATAACATTCTTCTAGAGAGACTGGAAAACTGGGTCAGGCTTTCTGGGATGGCTCTAAATTGGTTCAGGTCATACTTAGAAGGGAGAGGTTATTATGTGAGTATAGGAGAGCATAAGTCTAAGTGGACGTCCATGACATGCGGAGTCCCTCAAAGCTCAATTCTTGCGCCGCTCTTGTTTAGCCTGTATATGCTCCCACTAAGTCAAATAATGAGAAAAAACCAAATTGCCTATCACAGCTATGGTGATGATACCCAGATTTACCTAGCCTTATCGCCAAATGACTACAGCCCCATTGATTCCCTCTGCCAATGCATTGATGAAATTAACAGTTGGATGTGCCAGAACTTCCTTCAGTTAAACAAGGAAAAAAACTGAATTCATTGCATTCGGACGCAAAGAGGAAGTTCTTAAGGTGAATGCATACCTTGATGCTAGGGGTCAAACAACTAAAAACCAAGTCAGGAATCTTGGTGTGATTCTGGAGTCAGACCTTAGTTTCAGTAGTCATGTCAAAGCAGTAACTAAATCAGCATACTATCATCTCAAAAATATTGCAAGAATCAGTTGTTTTGTTTCCAGTCAATACTTGGAGAAACTTGTTCATGCCTTTTTCACAAGCAGGGTGGATTATTGTAATGGTCTCCTCACTGGCCTTCCCAAGAAAACCATTAGACAGCTGCAGCTCATCCAGAACACTGCTGCCAGGATTCTGACTAGAACCAGAAAATCTGAGCATATCACACCAGTCCTCAGGTCCCTACATTGGCTTCCAGTTATATTTATAATTGATTTTAAAGTACTTTTACTCATTTATAAATCACTTAATGGCCTAGGACCTAAATACATTGCAGATATGCTCACTGAATATAAACCTAACAGACCACTCAGATCATTAGGATCGAGTCAGTTAGAAATACCAAGGGTTCACACAAAACAAGGGGAATCCGCTTTTAGCTATTATGCTGCCCGCAGTTGGAACCAGCTTCCAGAAGAGATTAAATGTGCTAAAACATTAGCTACATTTAAATCTAGACTCAAATACTCATCGTTTAGCTGTGCATTTACTGAATGAGCACTGTGCTTCGTCCGAACCGATTGCATTATGTATAATCATTTTCTGTTTTTAAATGTCTTAAACTTATTTTAAATCAATTTTTAAATCATTTTTAAATCATTATATCAATCAGTTTTTACATTTTACATTTTTGTTTTATTGTTATGATCATTGTTTTTATGATTGTTCTACTTCCTTTTTTGTGATTGTTTTTATTATTGTTTTTATGATTATTCTACTTCCATTTATGTAAAGCACTTTGAATTATCTCTGTGTATGAAATGTGCTATATAAATAAACTTGCCTTGCCTTAAATTGAATATAGAATTGAAGAGTAAGAAACAACTTTCAAGGTGTGAAGTAGTTAAACAATCAAACTGATCTCAAGTTTGATACAAATTTACCCCTCAAAAGGGAATTATCACAGTCCTAATAGCACACGTACATCTTGGAAACGTCAATTTGATGTCAGCATTTACATCTGTTAGACATCTGCAAGATTTGGTTTGCTCATCTGCAATATGTCTGTTGTACGTTTCCTATCAGATGTCAAATAGACGTCTATTGGATGTCTTTAAGATGTTTATGATTTAGAACGTATGTAAAACTGAAATCTTACAGACGTCTGCCAGACCTTTGTAAACAGCAGATGCTTTCCAGATCAAGAGATCTTTAACAGACATCTTGCAGACGTATGTGTGCTATCTGGGAGACATCTGAGTTACTGAATTGGCCACAATGTCAATAAACTTTAAATAAATAAATAAATTGCAGCCCTGGAAAATAGCTTGTGTTCGTTATGGCCAGAGAAACTAAAAATTGGCCCCTTCACTCTCCTGAGCACAAATAAATCAACAATAATACCTTAATTTTCGTGTGCGATGCAAACTCCGATTGGGGATCCTGCGTTAGGCCTCCTGCAGATCCTCAACCTGCACTGTCCCTGGCAGCCGTGGTGGGTCACACTCCAACACAGCCAGCGGAACCCCAGACCTCATGGTGATCTGGGGCACAATCTGTTCACACAACAAATTCACACTGATTTCTGTCCTTGTGTTCTTGCAAGTTATTTCTAGGATAACTTGAAGCACAGTCTGTTTAAAAGCTATTTACGAGCGAATGATTTAACCATAATGAGGGAGAAACATACACGGAAAACTCAGATGTAAACAACAGAATAAATGCAACAACCTGTGTAAACACACACACTATATACACTTCAAAGTATTAATACAATTATTTATTGACTCATTCGGTATAATTACTGCAATCTTTAGCTCAGTTGTTCTGATCAGCTCTTCTCTCAGCTGCACCTTCAGTCTCTCTACTCCTCCCTTGCAACAAAGATAAAAGGCAAGACCTGTTAAAAGTCCCTTTAGTAAATTGTATATTCTTAATTGTTTTTCCCCCATTAGAAATTGTGTAACTTGATGAAAATGTAAAAAAGGCAATCTATGACAACAAACAATGAATGTTTGGGAAAGATGCTGCTCGTCCATAGAAGCATGTTAAGTCCTTAGTGAGAAACAATGAGAAACTAATTAACTCTTTATTTTATTTTAATAACTAGATGAAGCAGTATAACGGTACAGTGCATGCAGAACAGAGAAGGACAAGTCCAACGTCTCCCATACACCTTGTACTCACTTACACATAGTACATACTAGAGTTGGGGTACTCGGACTCGTACTCGGACTCGAGTCCGGTCTCGAGTACAATTTTTAGGCGACTCGGACTTGTCACGGACTCGGATGCATTTTTACTCGGACTTGACTCGGACTCAAGCCTTTCGGACTCTGAAAATATCCCGAGTCCGTCTGAGTCCAGAGACAGTTGATGGAAATGTCACTGACTCGATGCATTATCGCGAAAGTCTTGTCCAGTAGCTACTTCAAAGCCGACGGGTTTATGCGCGCACACTCAAAGCGCGATCACAGAACGCGCCTCTCAGTCAGTGTGTGAATACAGAGTTCTCTTTCGCTTTTAATAGGTTCTGTTATTGCTACACACATGCTTGTATTGGAGACTATTCATGTAAATGTAATCGGTTTTGTCTTAAGTAAACCTGAACAGCTGGTAGAAATACTGATGCGTCAAAATATTTGATCTGTGCGTCAGATCTTAAAGCGACAGCAGCGTAAACCTGCAGAAGCCGACCGCGTCATAAATATTAATCAAACAAGAAAAGAAAAAGAGAAAATCACTCACTGTTCTTGACTGAATCACTTATTAACTGTAATAAGAATTATCTTTAATGTATACAGTGAAGATTTGGCAGTTTTTATTTTAACATTTATTACTTCATGAAATATCTGTAGTCTATTTCTGTAATAGCCTTTATATAGACCTACATAAAAAATGTAGATTAATATATGTATTAATACTTTTGCTTGTAAGTAATACTTGGAGTTACTTGCCTTGAGCTTGAGAATGTTTTACTTACATTAGTTGATTAGTTGTTTTTTCTGCATTGAAATTATTATTATTTAAACATGGTGGCAGTTTCTAGCTTGAAAGAAAAATAATTTTCTAAACATCTTTGCAGCAATAGTTTTTATGGGTCCAAAACCATCTTGGGTGTGCATGATTTTCTAATAATTAAATGACCCATCATCAATTATTCCTTATATAATGTAATTTATTGTAATTAATTTAACTATAAATGCATTCAGAAATAAAACAGGTCTGAGTTTGCTGTGACTTATGGAAAGTATATACACACTGTGTGTACCATTGTAAAGACTAGGTTTTTCCCTCACAACCTCATTTTCATTCAAGAAAAAAAAAGTCAAACACAAACCAAAACACACACAGCCACAATCAGAAATAAAAGAGGTGCATTTTCTGCTCTTAACGGGGTCATCGGATGCCCATTTTCCACAAGTTGATATGATTCTTTAGGGTCTTAATAAAAAGTCTCTAATATACTTTGATTAAAAATTCTCAATGGTTTTGTAAAAAATAAACACCCTTTTTACCTTGTCAAAATGAGCTCAGCAAAAATAATCTCATTCTAAGGGGTTGTTCCTTTAAATGCAAATGAGCTCTGCTCACCCCGCCCTCTCTTCTCTCTCTGGAAAGAGGATATTGTCTACATTAGCCGCGTTTAGCCGCTAAACTTCATAACTACCATGTTATAAGAAAAGGTGATCGCAAAGATTCATAAAAAAAACCCCTTACACTCACTTCTGCTGTAAGTGAAGCTGGATCACGAATGATTTGCGTGAACATAGACGGATATATGTAGATCAGGAGGCGCATTAATCTACTGCATCTTCAGTGGCTCAGATGTCGGGAGTAAATGACGACCACTATGTTCATTATTACATCCAGCAACACAACACCTCAGTCGCTCAATCGGAGATATTCTTGTCTAACTTACACATCCCTGCTCCAATATCGAAACAAAGAGGGCGGACTGTGATAGCTGATCTGAGGTAAAACTCTCATGTCAATCAACTATTGTGGGAGTGGCCTCTGTCATGTGACGCCACACCGACAGGCATCTGAGAACGGCTCGATTTGAAGAAGGGAATAATATTTTTACAGATTAATTAAAAAACACTGCATGGATTTTTATCATTATAGGGTAGATTTGTACATACACTGCCAACACACATTAATGACAGACAGTATGAAAAAGTGAACTTAGCATCCGATGACCCCTTTAAGATCCCATTCACCAAGATACCTACTCCTTTACCCCCACCCTTGAATTTATACATTTACTACATCGATTAATAAAGTCAAGTCCCGCCCTATAATTTATCACATTCTAAAACCTGTTTCACTCTAAAATATGTCACATTACATAGATCAGCCATAACTTCTGTTGCATGACTTTAAGTTTGCTAAGCAGTGCATGGACACTAATTATGAGATATTGTGAAATCAAAATGGCAAGATCCAATAGAGGTTGGCTTTTCTTACATTTCAACTGACATTGCATTTTTCTAGTTGTAAAGGTTAAAAACAGGGGTGCCAAACTCAGTCCTGGTCCTTAGTTTAGCTCCAACTTGTCTCAACACACCTGCCAGGGGGTTTCTAGTATGCCTAGTATAAGCTTGATTAGCTGGTTCAGGTGTGTTCCAGGACAGAGTTTGGGCACCCCTGGGTTAAAACAATGTTAAGATACTGACAAACAGTAGTGTTTCCTTGGACTCGGACGGACTCGACTCGGACTCGGCCCTTTGGGACTCGGACTTGAGTCCAACTCGGCCCATTTTGGACTCTGACTCGTCTCGGACTCGATTGGTTAAAGACTCGGACTCGACTTAGGTGGACTCGAACCCAACACTAGTACATACTACTACCGCCACCTATTGGCCAATATGTACAAAAGAAAACAAAACAAAGCACTTGCTGCCTGAGCTTGAGGAAGAGAGATAGTTGGAGGCCTGTTTTAAGAAGGTGGATCTTCCAAACAAAGGAGTGGAGCAAATTGTTCTAGGTGTTGCAGTTCCTATCCCAGAGGACCCAACTAACTCATCCATTAGCTGTAGAAAAAGCATGTCAATGTAAAATGATCTTGTAAGACATAACATGTCTTAAAAGATCATCTTGTAAGACATAACATGTTTATTCTGATGCTTAAAGTAATACAGTGCAGTCTTAAACATACTGTGTAGTACTCCCAGGTTTGCTTCCCCTCCCCAGTTGCACTACGGTGGTCCTTAACTCACTTGTAAGTTAACATGTTTGTTAGTTAGTTTTTTTTTTTTTTTAGTTTTTTCTAATTTTCTCATTTGACAAGTGTACAGTTTCTGTGAAAATTCAGTTTGTAGCTTTTTTAAAGAAGGCACTTTTGTTGTGGAATTAGAGTTGCTGAAAAGTTCTTGCTAGGGCCAATAAGTGTAATGACATTTTGTGTGTGATTTATGTAAAAGTAAATAATTTAACCACTGTGTCTTAATTATAGTCTTAGATGCAATACCTTGTGATTCATGGCTGTCTGACTGGATGGCTTCTGAATGGGTTTCCACACGCTGCACCAGTTTGCAAGGTAGTCGACAGTAGGTCCTTGCTAGTGGGGGCAAGTTGCACAAGCAGCCTAAATGTAGTAATGGGGCAATGGCTGCTTGATGGTGGCAGTGGCAAAGGCGCCATCACAACAGGTAACCCAGTGGAGGTAGAGGGACATGGGGTAAGAGGTTGGGGAGCACTGCAGCTCAAGCTGGGCCATTGATGGGAGCTTTTTGGAGAAAAGGCTGTAAATGTAGCTGTCACTTAAGAAATCTGTCCTGTATGTGTTTCTTCATCACAAGTGTGTACTTTTTTTTTTGTTTCAATGGCTGTTACTTTCACCATGACAGCAGAACAGAACTTTGAATGTTGTCTTGTTAAGTTGACAATGCAGTTGTTGGTATTATTATTATTATTATTATTGTTATTATTATTATTATTACATAATCATATATTCATTTATGGTATAAATTAGGGATCCACCAAAATAAAAATTCTGGACATGCTTGGATGAAGCCGAAATGGATAGAAAATGTGTTTTTAATAATTATTTTCTTAAATTATATAAAATAATTAAATTCAATTAGCTTAATTTAACTTGGTTCGTGGACTTCTGTCTAGGGCTGTTTGATTCTGAAATTTTTGGAATCGATTCCTCACTGTAGTTTTCGATTCTTCTTCGATTCTTGTTTTTAGATTAAAGGAACCTAATTTCGCAATGACTGCAGGACATAAAGATCATAAAAAGTAGCCTTCTCATAATATGAATCTTTGTTTGTAAAAATTACAAAACAAAATAAATTACAATACATTTCTGTAGCTCTGACTGATTCACAGCTCAGCAGTGGACATGCCTTTATTACATGAATAAACCAAGACATGAAGTGTAGAGGTCGACCGATTATCGGCCCTACCGATTATTGGCGCCGATATTAAGCATTTTTCACGATTATCGGAATCGGTTATTTTCAAACCGAT
>NW_026127703.1:0-161376 GCF_022985175.1 Labeo rohita
CGACATCACATCCTTATACTCGGCGCGAAGCTTTAAAACCTCAGGGCAGTAATCCTCAAAGATACGAATTTTGTGGCCATCATACAGCAGCTCACCCTTTTTGCGAGATTCACGGATGACCATGTCCTTCATTTGAAAACGATGAAATCGCAGAATGACGGGGCGAGGTCTCTGCCCTGGCGCGGGTTTAGGTGCGAGGCTTCGATGAGCTCTGTCCAGCTCAGGTGGGGAGGTTAAAACCTGTGATCCAAGGACATCGACCAGAAGCTAAGAGAAAAAGGCCGTCGGGCGAGGCCCTTCAATTGACTCAGGTAAGCCCAAAATTCAAATATTTTGGCATCGACTGCGGCTTTCAAGATCTGAGACTTTCGCTTTAAGCCACTCGTTATCTCTCTGGAGTGCCGAACATGTAGCTCCGAGTTCTTCCAGCTGTTGACTAATCTCTGTAGTGCCGGACTCGAGATTACCAATGCGCAGATCATGGTCAGCCACAGTGGACTGAATGCTATCCAGTTTAGCAGCAAAGCTTTCGAAGGATGCTTTGAAGTCTGCGGCAATTGAGGCTCTAAGATCGTCATGTAAAGCAGTGATCTCGGCTAGCGTAATGCTAGCACTCGGCGAGAGAGTGCCTTCTCGGTCTTTATCGACCTGTTTGCCCCTTCCTTTGGACATTTCAGAAGCAATTAAAGTCCCGAAGCAATTGGTAAACAAAAACTGTCAGATGCAAACAAAGTCACTGAGGTTAATTTAGACAAAACTGAAAAGTTTACGGGAGAGAACCGCGCACACGTCTACTCCTTAGGCGCCATAACCGGAACCTACACTGTATTTTCTGATTCATCTTAGTGAGAGAATGTACTGGTAATGTTTTTAAATCATGGCTTGAACATGGCTCATCTGATGATGTCTGGAAGCTGCTTTCAGCTGTGGTTGTCTGACCACTGATCCTAGGTGTTCCTACATTATTAAATAGTCGAGTTGATTTCATTTACATAATGCACTCTCTTAAATTTTTAGGTAAAATTTATGTATATAGCATATTTAAACATAGCAAAGCTATCCAAATTGCTAAACAAAGTAAATAAATGTTAAAAAAAGACAAAGTAAAACATGCAATAAACCAATAGATTAGTTAGGATAAAATGTTATATTTAAGATACGTTTTCAACTTTGATATAAAAATGGTAAAAGAAGGTAGTTGGTTCCAGAGATGGGGGGCAGCAACAGAAAAGGCTTTATTTATTTTTATTTTTTGTTTTTAAACCGAAAAAAGGGACAGATAAAAGAGCCCTGTCAGAAAATCTTTAAAGTCTGGTAGATGAGCAAGAAGGTCTTCAAGATAGAATGGACCTTGATAATTAAGAGTTTCAAAAACAAGATTTTAAGCTGAGTTCTAAAATTGACTTTTTAGGCAATGAAGTAAAGCTAAAAATGGGGTGGCACGGTCATATTTCTTTGCCCTGGTCAGACTTGCAGATGCATTTTATACTATCTGGAGGTTTGCAAGCGATGACTGAGGAAGACTCAAATACAATGAATTACAGTAATCTAATAATGAGGTAACAAAAGCAGGTCTTGAAAAAACAAAAGTGGTTTAAGTTTGGAAATAATCTGCAGTTGATTAAAAACTATTCTTAACGACAGAATTGATTTGTTTGGGTAAACAAAATTCTGGGTCCAGGATAACACCAAGGCCTGGTTTTACAGACAGGGTTTAGACCAGTAGTCGGCAACAGGCGGCCCGCAGGCCATAACGGGCCCACCAGCAATAATATCTAATTTTAGAATCTAGTGTCACGACAACAGCAGTTACTCACAATTTAGTTAAATCGCCTTTGAATAAGCGCTTGCCATTTGACATTGACATTTATAGCCATACTGAAAACAACAACAGATAGTTTACCTCAGATCTTGAAAATAAATTTAAGCAAACATATGTTAAAACTGTGAACCAGCAAGTGTTTTCCATGACAAGGATGGTATCAGTGACTCAATATTTAGTTTTTTTTTTTTTTGTTTGTTTTTTATATTTATTGAGGTAATTTTTCAATTTTCAGACATAAAAAAAAACACAATCCCAAAAGACAAAACACACCTACACAAGTGTAAAAAACAAACAAAAAAACAAAACATCTCCTTCAGATAGATTCAATTCAGCAGTCAACCACATCACTGTGTACAGACAAAAAAGGTCAAAAATAGATTTTTACTCAATGTGACATTATGAATAATAATGACAATAAAAATACAAATATTAATATATAATCACCTAGGTACTTAAAGCAAGGGTGATAGGGGAAGTGAAAATAAAAATAGAGAACATTAAGAAAGAAAACAAACAAAAAGAAATGGTGTATTAACACCGACACTACGATTTCAAGGTTTCAAGTAGCGTCGCGATTATCGGAAATTTTTAACAGGTGATTGAAAAGAGGCCTCCAAGAAGCTTCAAATAGATCTATATTTCCAGACATACTATATCTAAGCCTTTCTACATGAAGGGTGGAGGAAAGTTCAGACAACCAGATCTTGAATAATGGCCTTGACTTATTCTTCCACATGCAAAGAATAGATTTTTTTGCGATCATCATACCATACTGTATAGGCACTCGGAAAGCATTGGTAAGATGCTGCAAGGAGGCTGACCAGCCAAGAACAGCAGTTGCAGGATCTAAGGGAAGCTCGCAAGCATAAACTTCCGAAAGAAATTGAAAAACTTCTGACCAGAATTCACAGATTTTAGGGCATGCCCACAAAAGATGACCAAGCGAACCCTCAGCAGATTCACACTTATTGCAGAGAGAGGAAATAGTGGGATAAAAAGTATTAAGTTTAACCCTGGAGTAGTGCAATCTATGTAGCACCTTATACTGAATAAGTTGGTGCCTAGCATTAATAGAGCAGGTGTATATATTTTTAAGACACTTTCCCCAGTCTTCCTCAGAAATATGAATATCCAGTTCCTTTTCCCAATCGTTTTTCAGATGATTAGTAGAAATATCTAACTGACTTTGGGTTATTGGGAACGCAAGTAAGTAGTTTGTGTAATTCATTATCAGCAGACAGAGTTTCAAAGTTTGGCATAGTGGAACGAACATAATTTCTAATTTGTAGGTATCTAAAAAAGTGCGAAGCAGGAAGGTCGAATTTCTCTTTTAGTTGAGAAAACGTGGCAAAATTGTTGTCTATATATAAATCTCTCAAGGTGAGGATTCCTTTTCTCGCCCAGCCTATGAACACCGGGTCTAGTAGTGAGGGTTTAAAGGCGAGGTTACGACAGACAGGAGCAAAAAAGAAGTGTTTGGCAGTTTGAATGTCTTACTAATCTGACGCCATATCCTGAGAGAGTTATTAATCATGAAGTGGGATCTAACTGCAACTTTAGATTTCTCTGGGGCAGCAAATAGCAACGAGGAGAGAGATGAGTTTAAAGCACCACGCTCAATTACAAGCCATGAAGGGAGATTGGCTAGAAGACTATCGGGGCATGGGTCCTGCCAAAAAGTTAAGGCTCTACAATTGGCAGCCCAGTAGTAGTGTTGAAAATTTGGCAAACCTAACCCCCCCAATGACCTAGGCTTACACACATGCAATTTAGATATTCTATGTGCTTTAAAGCCCCATATAAATGGCAGTACGATAGAATCCAAAGTTTTGAAGAACTTTTTGGGCAAATAAATTGGTAGATTCTGAAAAAGATACAAGAATCTAGGTAATATCACCATCTTAATGGCATTCACCCGCCCCATCATTGATAATGGTAGGGTCCTCCACTGTTTTATATTGGTTTTCAGATTTTCTAGCATAGGTAAAAAATTTAGTTTGTATATATCCTTAGGGTTTCTAGATATATTAAGACCCAGATATTTCAAACTGTTTGTGGCTATTTTAAAAGGAAGACTACTCATAAAATTTGAGTCTATATTGTTAGTCACTGCCAGAAATTCACTTTTTTGCCAGTTTACTGAATATCCTGAGAGTTTACCAAATGTTTCCAGTAAATTTAGCAGGGGTGGTACAGACTGTTCTGAATTGCGGAGATACAAAATAATGTCATCTGCATAGAGAGAAATATGATGATTAATTTGGCCTAAATTTGGGGGCAATATTAAAGGGTTCTTTTTAATGGCAAGGGCAAGGGGTTCAACTGCAATTGCAAAAAGCAAGGGCGAGAGAAGACAGCCCTGCCGAGTGCCTCTATGTAATAAAAATTGAGATGATCTATTAAAATTGGTTAAAACCGAAGCTCTAGGATGAGCATATAACATTTTCACCCAAGAGGCAAATGTATCACCCATGTCAAATTCACTAATCACAGCTAAAATGTAGTCCCACTCAATTTGGTCAAATGCCTTTTCTGCATCCAAGGCAAGAACTGCAATACTAGCTTGAGGCTCAAACCTAGTATACAAGATATTCATTAGTCGCCTAACATTAAAAAAGGAGAAACGGCCAGGAATGAAACCAGACTGGTCATGATGAACAATTTTCCCAATACAATTATTTAGTCTGTTAGCAAGAATCTTAGTGAAGATTTTAAGATCAGAGTTCAAAAGAGATATGGGTCGATATGATGATGGATTTGTTTCTTCTTTACCTTTTTTTAAAATTAAGGAGATATTTGCCTCATACAAGGACTGGGGAAGCTGATGTTTACCAGATGAGTGGTTAAACATTCTCAACAGCAAAGGGGAAAGCGTCTGCGCAAATTTTTTATAAAATTCAATTCCGAACCCGTCTGGGCCGGGTGCCTTTCCACCCGGGAAAGATTTAATAGCATCTAGTATTTCAGCGATTGTTATGTCAGCATTCAAAGCTGTCTGCTCTGCACACCCTAACTTTGGAAGATGTAATGAATGAAGAAAATTACTTAATGCTGAGGGATCAGAGCAGCCCTTCGATTTGTATAATTCTTTGTAAAATTCTTTAAATGTATTGTTGATTTCAGTGGGATTTGTTAAAAAAAAACACTCTCCTTGTTTTTAATTTTATGAATTGCTCTACTGGCTTGAAGCCCTCTTAGCTGGCGAGATAGCAATTTGTCTGGTTTATCGCCAAGTTCAAATTGTTTTTGCTTAACTTTTAACAACATGTTATTAACTTGGTTTGAAAGAATTGAATTATATTCCAATTTGAGTGCTGCAATTTCATTAAACAAATCTGAATCTGTAGAATCTCTGTATGCATCTTCTAACTGAGAAAGACGATTATCAATTTCTAAGAGACGTTTCTCTCTTTGTTTTTTAAGACTGGATTCGTAAGAAATAATATGTCCTCTCAGGACAGACTTTAGAGTTTCCCATAATATTGAATCCGAAACCTCACCCGTGTCATTAAATTTGAGAAACTCAGCAAGCAACTCTGTTAAATGCTCACAGAACCCAGAGTCCAAAAGCAGGGTAGGGTTAAACCGCCAATTATAGCTAGGCCTAATTTCTGACAGATCTAGGGAAAGTGTCACTGCTGAATGGTCAGAAATTATTCTATTATGATGTCTGATTGATTTAACACATGAAATTATTTTAGAGTCGATTAACCCTTTCACGCGTACGATCACACCAGTGTGATCATTCTTGGCTGGTCCCTGGAGCGTACGATCACACCGGTGTGATTCGAACATTCAGCGCGTCACGTGATCAACTGCTGAATTCAAATCTGCTTTGGCGCTTTGGCTGGCGCTAAACCAGATCGGACGCGCTGAGCGCTTGTCGTATTATCGCAACTATTCCGTGTTTTCAACCATATAATGCTTATTTTAGGTTCCAGACATTTAAATACACAAGTCCTACTAAAACGATGTATTTATATTTAGCAAAATACACGCCGATGTCTATGGAAGCGGCAATAATGATCCTTACAAATGCTATCTGACGACATGTTTTATTGATATCATATACACATTGTGTAGATAACTATAAAGTTTACTCTGCTCTTCTCCAAGCTCACCAGAGACTTACTTTAATGTTTTTCGGGAGGAGAGGATGAATTTGCGTTTTGTAAATCCCACAGCTCGGGTTCAGCGCGAACTAACATGGCGGCGCCCATCACCCAGATCAACTAACAAGCTCATTATAAAAGTGTTTAAACCTCCAAACACATTTACTTGCAAACATTTCAGAATCGGAATATCAGGTATTTCATAATATAGTGAGCACGTTTGTGAATATTAATAATAAAAAGGGAAAAAAACGATATAAAAGCGATACATGTGTCATACAGCGCTATTGTGGCTTCGTTGTGTCACGTGACAAACACGACGCGTCGCCATGGAAACAATAAGGCTATACGTTCTAAATAACGGTCGCCTAAAAAAACTCACCCTGGGGGCTCAGCAAGAATATTTTAAACTCACGTGTGAAAGGGTTAAAAAGAAATCTATCCTAGAGTATGATTTGTGAACCTGCGAAAAAAAAGTGTACTGCTTGTCTGTTGAATATTTTAATCTCCAGATATCAACAAGGTCAAGGGAAGCCATCAGATCATTAAGAACAATGGCAGAATTAGTCAAGGATATATCAGCGCGTGAAGAAAATCTGTCTAAAACAGGGTCTAATACTAAGTTGAAATCGCCACCTATTATCAGATGTGTGTTTACAGTGGTTGGCAAAAGATTAAAAACTTTGCGAAAAAAAAGTGGGATCATCAAAATTAGGTCCATACACATTCAGCAATGTGACATGAGTTGAGGAAAGTAGGCCTGATACAATTACATAACGACCATTAGGATCACTGATAGTCGATATGTGCTTAAAAGGAACAGATTTATGAATTAAAATAGCTACCCCTCTGACCTTGGATGAAAAAGAAGACTGGAATACCTGAGAGATCCAACTGCATCTCAGTCGCCTCTGTTCAGAGTGCCTTATATGCGTCTCTTGTAAAAATAATATGTCAGCAGCAATAGACTTTAAATAAGTAAAAACTTTGGCTCTTTTAATCTGATTATTTAATCTCCGGACATTCCAGCTGGCAAGGGTGACGCTGCCAACTTTAGATAAAGACCTACTACAAGTCATAATGTATATTTATGTATAATGTAGTGGCTGCTGTAAGTGAATTTGGAGAGATACTAGCCAGTGAAGGAGGTACACAGACACAACACACTACATACACAATGAAGAAAAAAGACACCACCCACCCCTCCCTTTTCAACAGCTTCCCCAAATGAAGCCGGGAAAAAACCCCATACGAACAGTGGAGCTGCTGGGCAGCATAAGTAGTGAAAGAAAAACCTATCTATCAAAGTAACCTCAAATAGAGAAACGGGGACTCCCTCGCAGCCTCCATCCAAAAAATATAAGGAAAGCAATTGCTCAATGAACCTGAGCTACGGATTTAGAACTCTATTAACAGATATAAAACTGTTTATAAAATTATTTTAAAAACTATTTAGACAGATATGACGGTCTCAACATTCACATGCAAACAAGGGCATTAATGACTACATGTATAACGTAATCCAATAACAGACCATGAACGATCTATAAATGTCTTTTTTTTTTTCTTTTCTCCGTATGAGACTATACTCACAACATCCTATAAAGGCCAGTAAACAAAGAGTTTAAGTCCTTCAGCAATGGTCACAGCACTGAGAAACAGTCCTGAACTGCAGATCAAGAAGGGTCTTGCTCTACGATGGACTTCACAAACTCTTCAGCCTCCGGCACCGAGCCGAAGATTTTCTTTTTATTGTCCTGGGTGACAATAAGGTGTGCGGGGAAGAGCAATCCAAATCGGACACCGGCCTCCTTTAGCTTCTTTTTCACTCCGTCGAACGCCCTCCGCTGAGAAAGTACCTCTGCCGTAAAGTCCGGAAAGATGGAGATGAGTACTCCGTCAAATTTTAAAGGGGCATGTTGCCGCGTGAGTCGCAGTATCGACTCTTTGACCGGATAATGATGTATCCTCGCGATCATGATTCGGGGACGTCCTCCTCTTGATGGTAAAGGCCCGGTGCGATGTGCACGGTCAACTTTAATCCGTTCGGGAAAGTTCTCAGTACCCAGAAGTTTCGGGATGAGTTGTTCCACAAACTCGGTTGGACGGCCAGCCTCCACGTTCTCAGGTAACCCCACGTTCTTAATGTTCGCTCGTCGAGAACGACCCTCGAGATCGTCCAATTTAGCACGCAGGGCCTTGTTAACTGCAAGAATTTCCTGACAAGAGGCCTCCAGGTCAGAAATGCGGGCTTCATGCTCAGCTTTGGCACCCTCAAGGTCAGCAATACGCGAGGTGGTTTCAGACAGTGTCGTTTGCAGCTGAGATAAAGTAGCTTCCAGCGAATTAAATCTGTCATTCATACTATTACTCATAGTTTGAATCACCGATAGAATGACAGATGAATCTGTGGCTGCGTGAGTATCGCCATCCGCCTCGCTTTCATTAGACGGCGGTTTCTCGGCCGGCTGTTTACCTGAGGAAGTTGGCGAATCGCCTTTCTTGAGTTTAGCCTTCTTCATTTCACTACTATATAGTAGCGAGCAAACTTTCACGATGAAAATAGAAGAAAAAACACAAATTTGTCGAGGCTTTGAGGGAGCACTCTAAATTTACGTCCACACCATGTGGTGCTCTCTAGCGCCCCACTCAATATTTAGTTTAACAATGTTATAAAGGGTTAGGTTTCTCTTTCCAATTAACCTTACATTGGGTTAGTCAATTAATTCTCTTGTGCTTTGTTCCCACCTTCTGAATTATGTTGCATTGATAAGGAGTTCTCACAAACTAAGACTGCTTTGTTGTGTTATCTTACAATCGACATATAGTAAATGTAAATTGAAGTGTTGCCTATGCAACCAGTTAAAACTTGAAGTGGCTATGAGGTCTTAAAATGTATGGAAATGGTCAAATAAACACACCAATCCAGTAATACAGACCCTGTTTTTTTTCCACTCTCTTCTCTCTGGATCGCTTCCAACTCCTCCTGAGGGCCCTCCAATTTGCTGACAATGCTACAGCAACCTTAGAGATTCTTTGAATAAAATTATAAGTGTTTTCAACTCTCTGATGGCTACTTTTGGGCAGATGTGTGTTCCTCACAGGGACTTGCCTCATTAGCCTCATTAGGGAACCCATGGCAGGAGCTGACAGCCCAAACCAGTTGACTAACTCAACTGTTTTGACATTGTATAATGACTGCGGCAGATACTTCCGCAAGAACTCCAGGCATGCATCGCCATCACCAACATCAGGAGGATGTGAACAAGGAAAGGATTGTACTCCAGGTAAAATGACTTAACTGGAATGCTCTGGAAGACGAGCTGCTGCTTGAGACAGCTGACAAGGAATGGTGAGATGACATACTAAAGAAAGATCACTTGAAAGTATTACATCTATCCTTGCCCCATTAATCATCTGATGCCCTGAAGAAACATCTTCAGTTAATCCACTGGAAGCTGCTGCAAGCCACAGCATCATCAGGATGCTATGTCCTCTCAGAATCTCCTGTTCAACATCTACCTGGAGAATCCCCTTCAGAATGTGTAACGCGTTCCAAAAGAATGACAACTTTAGTCTCACACTTCAGCACCTGCTAAACTGAAAGCCAAGATCTGGAGAAGGGAAGAAGATGAACAACATCAGAGTCATAAAGAACAACAACAACTTCAGAGTCACACTTCTAGCCCTGTTAAGCCAAAAACCAATTGAGCTGGACAAGAGGAGAAGATGAAATCCTTCTACAGGAGGCCAATCAGATCTGGATCCCTGAGATGCTTGAAAAAGATCTAGCCAAGATACTCTGTGATCGGAGAAGTGGCTGTACAGCAGAAGTCTGCAGAAACTTGGATGGACTCATTTAAACCTATTACTGATTCCATCAGGGACCAAGTACCCAGGTACTGGGTGAAGGTCTATGCGACACAGATGGGAATTAGCGAAGGGTGACCTGAAATGGGGGATAATTGCCCTATTAACTCCAATGGAGGTCACAGAGACACTGCACATGATGCGTCAATCAGCCACTTATGTGGACAACTGGTACACCAGTCCTTCTCTTTTCCATTACCTGCTGAGAGCCAAACCTGGGGCTTGTGAAACCATGAGGGCCAACAGGAAGGGCATGCCATGCTTTTGTGTCCAGTGGGGAGGCAGACTTCAAGTTGCAAAAAAATGCTGGTAGTGAAGTGGCATGACAAACGCGATGTACACATGCTGACAACGGTGCACTCAGCAGAGATGTTGCCCTTTGGAAAGACCGCCAATGCAGGCTACAACACATTTATGATTATTTGACATTGAAAGAAAACAACATGATGTTTATTGTGATTTGAACATTTACAGAGAACTTAAAATTAGAAAAAAACTGAAATGTGTCCTCCTGGCCAGGCGTCATCATGGAAACTTGATGCGTCATCATGGAAACTAAAATGTAATACATTGCAACGTTCTATGGCCATTAAAAAGCTCACTCCAGGGAGACAGTTCAGATATTCTAAGCTTACCAGTGAATAGGTTAATCAACACTTGGATATTGGCACCAATTACAGGAAAGGCTGCTTTTATAATCTCTGGTTGTTGACCAGATCACACAGTTCCATTAAAGAGACATGCTGAAAATAATGAAAGAAAAAAAAAACAGACTAGCCAGCGAATTGAAAGACAGATCTGAGAGCTGTGGAGTGAAAGATGAACGAATGGCTACCAATTGAAAATGTGCACCATCCGGTAGTGTTGTAACTGAGCACATGGTGATTAACATGTATGTTCTCGTGTATGTGCAAATGAATGAGACAGACCAATTGATTGAATTTGAAATGACTTATTTGTACGATTGACACTAATGTTTGATTTGGCTTTGTTGTTGCAAGGCTGGGTTTCCCCCCCCCCCCCCCCCCTTTCTCTTCCTTTACTGAGAACTGTGATCCTGAATATTGTCCTTGCTGAATATTCGTATTCCGGTTTGGACTGGTGAGCCATCCCATCATTTCGTGCCTGGAAACAGAACGGAAGAGAGTGAAATCTGCCAATCTGGTAGGACCAAATCATTTAGTTTTTCCAAGTTTTGCTACCTAGGTTTTCCCTGAATCAAACCATTTTTTCTTTCTTCGTGGACTGAATTTTTCAATTTTGATGAATATTGCCTTATCTTTTGAAACTGAACTGGACTTTGACACTTTTGACTTTGCATCTGGAACTGAATTGACCTTGAGACTTTGAATTCAAACTGAAACTTGATATTGAGAATTTGAACTTAAATTTAAAAATCTTTTGGACCTGAGACACTGATTTTGAGTATCTGAAATTTAATTCCAGAACCTTATTTGAAATTTGAAACTGAATCTGAATCTGAATCTGAACATTGATTGTGTTTTTTTTTTTAATTTTGATATCCTTTTGTTATTTTGGGTTTTTACTTTTTAATTTATTTGCTGTTGAAATATGTTTTGGTTTAGTTTGGTTTAGTTATGGTTTAGCAATTCCAAAGGAGCAACAAACCAGTTAAAAGCATAACCAGTGATTCCATGTCCTCTTCGCATGTTGCTTTTCGTCTCAAGGGCTTTTCAAAGTGGTGCAATGGATTACAAAACTCACGGTTCAGATCACTCACGGTTTTTGAGTCACAGATCGGACCATTTTTCGGATCAGCAAAAAATGGGAGGGGTTAAATGTAATTTGCTTTCCATTTATTACAAGAACAGTATGGCAAGAAACTTTTGGTTTTATCAAAAGTAACTTAAATAAAATAAAATACAAAAATAAAATCAAGAAATAACCAGCTGAATAATAAATTTTAAAATAAAATTATTACAGCACGGTCATTTTCAAGTCGAAAAATCTCAATTTCAACATTTTAAACAATAGGGCCCTACAATCTTTTTTCCTTTTTCTTTTTCTTTTTCTTTCAGAAATTCTTGTTTTAATTTTTCTGATAATCAAATACAGGCATTAAACATTTATTTATTTTTAATGAAATGAATATTAAACCCTTTTATTTGCTTCCAAACAAACATTTTTTTTTCTGTCATTTTTGTTATTATTATAATTTCTGCATTTAATTGTTTTATTTAAAATTATTGCCAGAAATAGGAATATTTAAACACTGACATTATACTGTACAAAAGTAATACAAGGCTAATATATTTCTGTTACATGTTAAACATGGCTTTTATTTTGACAGGTTACCGGTTAGTTTTTGTGTGTATACACTATGATATGATGCTAATTTTCTCAAATGAACCGGTAAAATTTACATGAAGTGACACTTACAGCAGTTCTGGAGATTAAGTTGATGCGTTTATGTCGTCATATAATGAGACGCAGAGGCCGACAATAACGCAAGCGTCACCTGTGCTTCACTATTTGTGTAGTAAACAAAGCTGTGTCTCCGCCATTCATTCATACAGAGCCAAGCGGAACATGGAGGATTCATATTTAAACCGTCTTTTTGTGTTTTCACGAGTTCACCTGCCCATCCAGTCCTGATGGGCAATGGTAAACAAACTTGGCTTACTTTCTTTAATGGAGGCTCGAACTCGAGTTTGACCCCCCAAAAAGTGCTTAGAAGAGACAGCGAGCTGGGCAATCAACTGAGAATAGTTTGTGATACGAGTAGAGAAAACCTTTATTGATTCTATCCCTTTCCCCCAAGAATGTGCAGAATACAGTTCCCTGTTGCTGCGTTGGGGAAATACAAGGCAGGTGAAGGGCTGACAAACGAGATCGCTCCTGTAGAAGAGGGGTGGGAAAGCACTGCTGCAGAAATCTCTGCTCTTGCATAATTGGAAGAAAATTTATATATGAAGATTAGTCAGAGCGCTGCAAGAGTGCTGCGCAAAATCACTGCTGCGGCAGTGAGAAATGGATTTTAGCATGACGTCAGCTGCAAGGGAAGTGGGAGAGGTTATTGCTGCAGAGGTGAAAAAGTGTTTTAGTATATCTGCTTTTAGACCACTGGAAGAAATCACTGCTGCAGCAGTGAGAAATGGAGGTTAATATGACGTCTGCTGCAAGAGAGGAGGGGATGTCATTGCTGCAGAGGTGAGAAATTGTTTTAAGTATGGAAACTCCTCCGAGACCAGTGGAAGAAATACTGACCTCTAGACAAGATAGGAGACGTCATTGCAGAGGAGGGGAGTAGGAGAGTTTGGTATCGTATCTTCTCTGAGAATGGTGGGAGAAATCACTGCTGCGGCAGTGATTTCAGGTCAAATCAAGTGCCCCCCTACATTTTAACAGAGCTTTAAACAATAGAAATGCCTGAAGTGACTTGCGGGATTGACAGTAAAGTAACAGAATTACTGATGCCAATTTGTCAAGGAGATGAATTCAAGTTCTGCTGTAAATCAGCTGAAGCAAAAAATAATGACTATTTGGTTCAGTTCTGATCAGTGATTACTTAATTGCATGTAATGACTGTGCAGTTTTATCAAGTTTAGTTTAGCTATGAGCAGCTCTACTGAAGACAGTAAAAGCAAGTGCTGTAATTGTTGATGGGTTAGAAATCGCTGATGTGGGAGTAAAATTGGAAATTTGGCAGGGGGGAATTCACTGCTGTGGCAGTGAAGTAATGAGTGATTTGTTAAGGTAAATCACTGCAGTGTCACTATAAGATAACGGAGCTGATTTAAGAATGGAGGGAAACGTCACTGCAGCGGCAGAGACGTACTGAAGATTTTCTGGAAGACAGACCCGATGAGAGGGAAGCGAGGGTCCAAGACGTACAGTTGCCTGAAGAAATCGCAAGGTGGATGGCTCACGGTGCTGTTGAAATCATTTTAAGTTTAAGTGCGACTTTAGAAAGCTCAGCTGGCCAGCAATGCGACAATGCCAAGACAGGGTTTCTTTGAGCATGACAAGCTATTTTCACAAATAGATGACTCGGCCTGAAGGTCAGAAGCGGGTAATCGTCTGCGCTCAGTCAGTTTGTCTTTCCTTCGCTGTCTGTTTGGGCTTGTTAAAAATAAATCTTCGTAACCTCTGTAGAAATCAGCATGGTACACATTATCATTAACTGTATTATCATTATGTATAGGCGTAGAACAAGAAGGGCATGACCTTACAGAAAAAGGAAAAAACATGTGAATATAGCGGTTGCTGTGGTTTTTGCAATCCTCTGTGGTTGGTTCGTCAATAACGTGGTATTGCGATGATTGCAACAGCCCAATGGGAATCCTGCTGTTGCTGAGAAATGGCAAATGAGAATCCAGATGACTGGGTAGAAATTTTTGGATGTATTAAAAGGAGGAATGTGTATGGGTTATTAATTAATTAATAGCAGGGCACTGCTGACCAAAGTTTAGATTAACTGTATTAGTTCGGCAGAACTTGATCTGCATTTGTTGAGACAATAGATTACGGTGCACTCCATGGAATTGTCCCAATGGAAGGAAATGCTTAGGAGGCCATTCTTTGACCAAGGGTAGTGGACACGAGGAGCCCAGGAAGAAATCTCTACTGAGGCAGATAAGTAACAAAATGTAATCATGAAGCTGCTGTAAAACGGAGTAATGAAGAAATGTAATGTGCTAGTGAAACGGGTGAGACATCAAGTACTGATGATACAGCCGTTTAAAGTATCCTAATTCATAAGCCAAAGTATGTAGCATCACAGCACATGGCTGACCTTTAGTTAGCCTGAACTGAGCTGACCATCTCCAGAAACATGCAAAAGAAGATGGTTTACACACATGACAGAGAACTGAGGTAGCGCTGATTCTACTTGCTGATTTACTAAGGGATGAAAGCAACTGAGACATTCACAAGCAAATATTCGTACAGTGGTTTGGTAAAATTTTTAAATATCTTGCTGTGGGCTTGACACGAAAATGTAAATTCTCAAATTTGTTTGAAGAAGTCTGCCAGAAAAGGCAGCCGTGAGGAATAATCACTTTGAAACGGAAGTATCTGGTGACCTGCTAAATTGTATTTTGCGTATGTGAAGTAAGCTTGGAGCCATTTGTGTTCACAATGCATGGTTTAAAGAACCATATTGATGGCTGAAACTGAATCGTACTCGGACCACCTCCAAGATGGGCTTGGTTTACAAAGTTCTGCAATATTTTTAGTGCTGACTATATAGGCCCGATCCAGTGCAACATGTTAGAAAAGGTTAGAAAACACCCAGACGGGAAGAGGTTCCACAGCAGCAGTATGGGTTGGGGCTGCTATGTGAGAGGCTGTAAAGATCTTGCAGAGGCAGCCTCACGCTAGGACACCTGTGAAAGAATGGTTGTAGAAAGAAAGGAAATAGATATGCAAAGGAGCAGCCAGAGCGGTTCTTTTGCGGAGGCAGCTTCACGCTAGGGCACTTCTGGAAGAAAGGTTCTAGGAAGAAAAGAATGAGAGATGTACCAAGAAGCAGCCAGAGCGATTCCTTGTTGCGGAGGCAGTCTAACGCTAAGGGCCACCTTGGAGACATCTGAGGAGGAAGAAAATGGAGGCGAGCGAAGATGAGTGTGTTTTGGGTGAAGCAAGGTAAACTAGCCGGGTCAAAGTCGTGGACAGGGAGTGCCCAGTCACTCTTAGCACTAGCTTTAAACATTGCTAACATAATGAAGGGCTTTCATGGGATGAAAAGGGGAATTACCACTTTAGTTGTTGGGGATCTGAAAAAAACATGATAATGGATAGTCAGGATAAACAATATTAATCACTAAATTTGATTTAATTGGATATCAAAGAGTTTACAAAAACGCCATGTACATTAATGCAAATGGTAAACCCAGTATTCTTTGTGCAACGTTTTAGATTATAACTTCACAAAACATTACATTATAAATTATTGATTTAGATTATAACTTCACAAAACACAAAATATAAGGTATAATAATCGCAATTTTAAAGCAGTTCGTCTCAAATCAAATGAGCCTATTCACAATATAAAGCGATGTACAGATCTTAAGCAATGTTTGTAGAGTGGATGACGTGCTATTTGACTAAAGCTGAGACTTCCGGGATCCAGTTAGGCCGCGATGAAGATTCAAAATTAAAAACATAAATTTGAAAAACAACAGTCATCCGACCAGAGGGAGCTCAATCTATGATGCAGTGAGTGGGGATTATATGTGGAAACTAATCGGAAGCTGTTTAACAGCTGGAGCGCGTAGAATAGGACCGCACGACACTGAGCTATTACACGCTCACGATTTGTAAGTTATGCAACAAGATTATACATTCAGGAATACCGCTTAAGAATGAGATCATTATAAACACTTTCGGGATGTAAAGTGAAATCGCTCGGAGCAGTGAGTGGGCCGGAAGGAGCGACGGATAAGGTAAACAGAGCTGAATTTCTGATTGTTTTCGTGGGAAATGAATGCTTGATGCGGCGAGCGTGCCTCAAACATTCAACTGTATGCGTTCCTATTTTAAGAGCGGTAGATTTTACGGATGAAAACGGTTTAGCTGTAATTTGGATAACGTTAGGAACTGTAGCGGCTGTAGTGCGCAGATGCCTAACTTACGATACCCGGGCGGGAGAAGCGCATTTGACGGAGGCGGCTGGGCAAATCTGCGGGACATCGGTGACGAGCTCCCTTGTTGGAAGCTTAAGGTGGAGCCAGATTAAGCGTGACTTTGCAGAGCATTGTTAGTTGGAGAAGTGCGGGAGTTCATCGGGCTGGGAGGCTGTTCACGGGACAGGGCGGGGTCGTATGCCGGAAGAACTGAGGCTGGAACGGTGCAATGAGAGCTGCTTATATAGGCTCGTAATGATAATTGACAGGACTGAATGATTAGGCTCCTCCCGAACCTACGTTTGGAACTTCATTTAATATTCACAGACACTAGTCCATATCGCGATTCAAATTAAGTGAGAGACCTGCTTTTGATTTATTAATCCAAAAATTGATGAATTCTGTGGCATCCCGTGCTATAGAGTAAATCCGTTTTCATGAAGGGACCCCGCAATCCCGTCCGCGTTTTAGCGGAGGACAAATTGTAGACGCGTGACCACGTAATGTAACGTTAGGGAGAGAAATGGCATGCCATTGTGTAAATAAGGCTATTTCATTTGTTTAATAAAAGAACAAGGTATAGACCTGTTCTATAGGAAAGGTAACCTTAAATGACGTCTGTTGTGATCTGGCGCTATATAGAAAATTATGTTTACTTGACCTTCAAGGGGGGCGGGGGCTGCCGTTGGTGGGGCGGGCCGCCCCCCTAATATAATGGCAGGGGAACACTGTAATCTACAAGTTTTAAAAATTAGTTAATCCGCGGGTCACATGTGTTCCGAACCGTGGGTCGTGATCCAACCGCGATCTGTTGCACACCTAGCTTTTCAGGAAGAATCTCTCACCCAAGCCATGAACCACATTTTGACACCTGCCGTGCGAGTTTCTATTGAATGATCAGTCTGTCTCTGATTTGCACAAGACTGAGAAGATCCTTGACAGTGTGCTGCCTCCAGCTTCAGACGTTGTCAAGCACATCAGCCCATATGCTCTGCCATTAGAGTGTTTGAAGCTGTTGGATTTGGTTTATGGCTCAGTGGAGGATGGAGATTGATTTTTTTTTTTTTTTTTTTTTGTGAAGTTCATTGGTGCCCTGCAGAATCAACCTACCTTCCACCTACCTTCACCGTCTTCATGTGATGCTGAGCGCTGTGATTTGACAAGGTGGTGTTGCTGAAGCTGAAAGGAACTGTTGTCTCCTCAAGAAATGTTGCAGAGGTTGCTGGGACAACAGCTTAATCACTGATCTACAACTAGAAGGAAAGAAAGCCACACCCCCGTCTTACGCTGAATTTGTGGTGCTCATCCGCAGCGTGGAAGACAAGCAATCTCTTAAAGAAGAAAGGATGAGGAAGCACCTTGGACTGAACAGACATGCTCCTGTTCCACTTCAGTTACGGACAGCAACTAACCAACAGTTTGTGTACTGCAGCCATGTACCTGATGAGTCCTGAGAAGAAGTGCCAATGCAAAGCAGAAATCAGTCAAGTCGAAAAAAGTCTGAAGAAGGAAGCTGCCAAACTTCAAGACAAGATCACCGTGATGAAAACAGCCTGTTTTCAAAGAAAGGAGCAGCCCTACTGTAGATGAGAAGTTTCCAGCTATGAGTTTTAGGTCAATTGCACACGAGACCTCGTTCTGGTTATTGCTTCCATTGCGGAGACATTTTGCTGTTAACTGCGAGAATGATCCGAACCCTCGCAATATTGAAGAGAAGCATTGTGAGTTAGAAGAGCGACAGGCCAAATGGGACCCCCAGAATGCTTTCAATGCTTTTTATTATTTTCAACAATTTCACTATTTCACTTCAGTAGAAATGAAATATAGGCTACAGTGATGGCAGCACATTAAGAGTCCTACTTTTTACTGTACAGTAGGATTTTATTTGAGTATTTGAGGTGGGCATACTTATTTTGTCAACATAACTGTTACAGATAAAAGGTTTGGAAACTTAAAAGTAATAATTCAATGTTTATTAAATGATTATCTGGTAACACTTTACAATAAGGTGTCATTTGTTAACATTAGTTAATGTATTAACTAACATGAACAAACTATGAACAAAACATTTATTACACTATTTATTCATCTTTGTTAATGTTAGTTAATAGAAATACAGTTGTTCATTGTTAATTCATGTGAGTTCACAGATTTTTATAATGCATTAGTAAATGCTGAAATTCACATTAACTAAGATTAGTAAATAGTAATGAACCTTATTGTAAAGTGTTACCGATTATCATTTCATGACACATATTCCAGTGTACTAAACAGCCATGCTCATGACACGGTGAAAAATATCAATTCTGTGATTTAAAGAAATTGTAGATCACAAAAAACCCTCCATCATATTATTTAAAACACTGCACAGTATTTATTTGTTCCCACGATTTAACTAAAAACTGAAGTACTAGTCAAATGTTTGGTCTTATATGAAAAACATATGGATATTTTAAACCAAAGGAACATATTAGAATTAGGGCTGTAATGATAATCGCACGATGTCGTGAGGCGCGTTTAGTCAATGAAGCCGGTACTTTGATTAGTAGTAAAGCTCCATCACGTGCGTTCAGCTGGAGCGGCAAGTAATACACAGAGCCGTAAAGCACTGACAAGCTACGCCAAAATCGCGATTCGATTTTGCACGCGATTTTGGCGTAGCTTGTCAGTGATGTACGGCTGATGTATCGTTACAGCCCTAATTAGAATCCTCATGTTTAGGCTAAACTAAAGCAACTGATTAATAAAACATTTTCTGTAAGTCATATTCAACACAATACAACAATACAACCTAAGAGTTTTGTCATTTCATTAGATCTTTATTAGGCTATATATCCATTTAAATTCTCTTTTGTGAAACTGATATTTGCAGATTGGCTGAACTCAGAATCTGTGCAGCAAATATAAAGCTTTTCTCTGAATGACTGCAGAGAACAAACACCTGATTCACAACAAATGGATTTTAGCTTTGCGGTGTCCAAAACTCAGGGATTAATTTGTGCTGGAATAAGCCGGATCCGAATCCTGTACCTCTGAAATCTTATCCGGCACCTCATTTGGCAGATCCCCCCTCCGCACAGACCAATGAAAGATGTTTGTGCCAAGGTTGTTAAATTTGCTTTTATTTTAATGTTTTCAATTTTGCTATAAAATTCAGTTTCGTTTTAATTTGTGTCATGAATAATTATAATGAGTAATTTAGTAATATTCATTGTGTATACACTGTATAATGTTACACCATAATTATTTTTGTTTTAGATAAAGCATGTGTTTTACATTAAACAACAAATAGCCTCCAGCAGTATGACTGAATTTTCTCTTGTTTAATTCCAGTTGGAGAAGGTTGAGGTTTGGGACAGTTCAGCTCCATTGTAGGGGCTCAAAGCTGTGAATCACTGTCTTTCACATAAAACTCAACATGTGGCTGTCTCACATACAAGAAAAATATACCTACAGAAATCCTGAAATGTCTACTTTTAAACCAACCAATTTAAAATGAAATCAAACACTCCATGATTATGTAACCTGAATGAAGGTTGCATTTCTCTCTAAAGGCACGCCTTGTAGGCTACTGTGGAGATGAGAGTCAGCACAGTGAATTTTGTCTTGCAGCCGACAAGACATTCCTTTTATTAATAAATAATTATGAATGTAAAGAAAAGGGAGACATTTTAATTATTAAGCTATTTTTACCGGTGCTTTGTGACAAACTTTATGCATGCGCTTAAACATGGAATATACTAAAGCTCATTATGGATTAGTCAAAGCTTTTTCGCTTTTAGAACTGTCACGTCCATAAAGGAGAACTGTCACAGCTGCATTGATTTTTTTTTTTTTTCCTCTGAAACACAAAAACAAATATTTAAACAAAATTGATATTTTGGGTTTTGTAATTAGCCAACCCTTCTCCATTCTACAGATAGGCTATTGTTTCTTTTGGTTTGTGCATTGTAAATAACAGAAAGTCTAAAAAATATGTTGTCTCTCAAAAACCTGTCCTTGTCATGTCCGTTAACGCATGTGTATTTTCCTCATCTAAAATATAGAATAGGTTCATAGACTGATACTTTTCTGATGTCTGGACTCTACTTTTATTAATTTTTCCAGTATTTATAGTCAGGTCCATATATATTTGGACACTGATACAATTTTTTATTATTTTAGCTGTTGACCAAAACATATTCAAGGTACAGTTATAAAAGAAAAGTTAAGGAATTACAGGTCAAAAAAGCTCTGAATGCAAGTAAAACTTGGCTCATGAAGATCAGCTGTGACTTGACTTGACTCAGGAAACACAGCTGTAACTTGACTTGACACATGAACGACAGCTGTAACTTGACACAGGAACAACAGCTGTAACTTGACTTGACACATGAACAACAGCTGTAACTTGACTTGACACAGGAACAACAGCTGTAACTTGACTTGACACATGAAAGACAGCTGTAACTTGACTTGACACATGAACAACAGCTGTAACTTGACTTGACACAGGAACAACAGCTGTAAGTTGACTTGACAGGAACAACAGCTGTAACTTGACTTGGGAAGAGCAGCTATGATGTTACTTGACTCAGGAACAAAAGCTGTAACTTGACTTGACGCAGGAACAACAGCTGTAACCTGACTTGACTCAGGAACAACAGGAATTACAGGTCAAAAAAGCTCTGAATGCAAGTAAAACATGGCTCATGAAGATCAGCTGACTTGGCTTGGCTCATGAAGATCAGCTGTGGCTTGACTTGACACAGGAACAACAGCTGTAACTTGACTTGACAGGAACAACAGCTGTAACTTGACTTGACACATAAACGACAGCTGTAACTTGACTTGACACATAAACGACAGCTGTAACTTGACTCAGGAACAACAGCTGTAACTTGACTCAGGAACAACAGCTGTAACTTGACTTGACTTAGGAAGAGCAGCTATGATGTTACTTGACTCAGGAACAAAAGCTGTAACTTGACTTGACGCAGGAACAACAGCTGTAACTTGACTTGACACAGGAACAACAGCTGTAACCTGACTTGACTCAGGAACAACAGGAATTACAGGTCAAAAAAGCTCTGAATGCAAGTAAAACATGGCTCATGAAGATCAGCTGACTTGGCTTGGCTCATGAAGATCAGCTGTGGCTTGACTTGACACATGAACAACAGCTGTAACTTGACTTGACAGGAACAACAGCTGTAACTTGACTTGACAGGAACAACAGCTGTAACTTGACTTGACACATAAACGACAGCTGTAACTTGACTCAGGAACAACAGCTGTAACTTGACTTGACTTAGGAAGAGCAGCTATGATGTTACTTGACTCAGGAACAACAGATGTCACGTGACTCAGGTATGGCAGCATGACATGACGGAGCGTTGTTGTCGCCACCATTTTATTAACGGGCTCCGCTGTCGTAGTCATTATGTGAGCGCACTCCGGCGCGGCCGCCATTTCACAAGCGGGTTTACACACCAGAGTAACGATTGGCATACTAGATTGTCCCGGGGCTTGCAGTTGACTAAACGTAGCAGCCGCCATTTTAGTCACAGATGTGGTATTGCGTTCCCCCTCCACGACACCCACGGTAAACAATGAGCCCACAAACAACAAAGCATAATCCATAAATTGCATGAGTGATGAACACGGAACCTTTGCAAATAAGTTTTGACAGCTGATTAATGCCCTCGCAGAAAAAGTCAATCAAAACACAGTCAGGCAAATAAGGAAAGTATGTCCAAATTCTTTTGAATATAGCCCTATATCATGCAAAAAAGGGTGATCCGATAGACATGCGAGAAATCCAGGGCAGGCTGAAGGCAGACAAGACGATATAACTAGGCTAGGAAACAAGGCTAAGAATACAAGGCAAGAACAAGAATAAACTAGACATTGGATAACTAGGAGATGGCTCCGTAAAGTTGCTAATACATTGAAAGTGCTAAATGCAATACAATACTCGGCCACTCGCAAGAGGAAGTCCGAGGCTTATATACAGTGTCTGATTGGGTGCGTGTAATCAGCGCAATGGATGATGAGGAACGTAGTCCGGGGTGTGGTGCAACAGTCTGAGTAATATGAAATGTCATTAAGATGCACAGGCGACCTCTGGTGGCGGGCAGACCGGACAGGATTCATGACACTTATACTTTAAAATAAATTACCTGTGTAAATCCAGTGGTCAAAATGTAAATATACAGTAGTCAACATTTGAAGTGGATCAAAACGTTTCATCAAAGTTGTCCTAAAACCAAAACAATACCCGTTCTTGTCCTAGGACGACTTTAATTAACTTTTCTGATCCACTTCAAATGTTGACTACTGTAGACACCTGGCACATGTCTGGGTCCATTTATGCAGTTCTACAAGACATACTACACATATATAAGTAACAGGTGTTTTTAGAAAAAAAAAACAAATTATTATAGAGAATCTATAAATTATGAATACTGCAATTCTATGAATAATATGTAATCATGTTATCAATTAGAAATAGGGCTGCTCAATTAATTGTATGCAATTGTCATGCACATTTTGTCAGTTAGTAAAGCTGGTTCTGTAATCAGTAGTGAACGTCCATCACATGCTTTCACGTGCTACGCAAAACTGCATTCATAATCGCAGATGATATATTCGCATGATTATGAAATTGTTGTGCGATATTGAAGCTTCTCAGTGAACTACAGCTCTGTGTAGTAAATGCAGCTCCTTCTGAAAGCACAGGAAAATACAGTACCACGTTTTTACTCTGAACTCACTTTATCACGTTAGTCGAGTATTTGAAATTAATCCTTCTGTGAGATAACGTGACTTCTTACACAGAATAAGGCACGCACCATTTCATAGTATTCTAAGCAGTGATAAAGGCTAGAGTCGATTAGTAATTGCATTATTACTTATTCATTACTTAATGAAAATTATAATAATAATAATTATAGAGTCTCAGATAAATCATATTGTCATAGTTCTGTGTTTATTAGTCACATTGAATCAGTGAAGGCAGTTAAATGTTCTGTTTCTTCAGTTACTGCAAAAGGGATTTCCTGGATTTCTTCTCTGTATTTGGAGTTTCCATGTGAGAGAATCCTCTGGCCTTCAGATGGAGATTTACTACTGATCAAAGAACCGTGCTTCACTGACAAGATGCACTTGACTATCACATTATTATATCGCATTTGCCTAATCGCGATTGTGATTTCATTGTGATTTATCGTGCAGCCCTAATTATAAAGTAATTGAAGAGTTCAGATGCAAAACCAGCTAAAAGCCATCTCAGTCAAAAATGAGATAATGATACTAAGTAAATGCTCCTGACACATATTATACGTCCATCAAATACTTTTACTTCAAACTCGCTAAATTCCAGCCTTAGTCCAATCAGAAGTACCAGTACTTATATAGAAACCTATACAAAGTAGCCAGAAAGAAACGCTCTTTTTAAAGAAAAACGTCAGATGGATTTAGCTGGTTTTGCATCTGAACTCTTCAATTGTAGTCTGAGTATTTTAAAAGCCAATATAATCAAATTACAACTACTTATTTTTGGAATGTGATTATGTGATCCAGACTACATATAATTAGTAACTACTCAGCAGGCTGTTTAATTTGACACAGAGTCAGTGAGGAATCAAACACCCCAAACCCAGCATAGAGGGGTTCGGTGAATGTGGTGTTGAATGTGTATAAGTGTGTGAGTGTGTGTGTGTCAGAGACACGGTAGAAAGAAAGAGTGCCGGCTGACCAGTCCAGATACACTCCTACTCTAGTAGAGTATGAAGAGTGAGGAATGTCAGTTCGCTTGTTTTTGTGCCAGACAGTGAATCCATTTTTAGAGCAGTTCAGACTCCAGGAATGGTCAGTGTATCCAAACCAAGAGTTATTTCCTTCTTTCCTGCTGATTCCTTTATATGCCACTGATATATATGACCATCCACCCAATTCAACCTCCCAGTAACAGCGTCCAGTCAGACTCTCTCTACACAGAATCTGACACCACTCAACAAATCTCTCTGGATGATCAGGATACGGCTGATAGTCTTCTACACGTGTTACCTTTCTGTTTTCCTCAGACAGGATGAGTTTATGGTTTATTGTGTTCAGATCCAGAGTGAGATCATAGGCATCTAAATACAAGAAGAAAGATTAGAAGTACTTGAAGGACAGTTTTAGAGCTGTACTTGTTTAGCTATACTTGTAAGGGCCAAACGTCCTCAGTTATATAATGAAATGTCATGATACTGTAACTGACTGGTGAAGACATTTTATGTATCCCCTTTAGTTAACCTGTTAACCAGAATGGAGAAAATGAATCAGCTGGGTTTCTGGATTTTCTCTGGATTTTGAACTGACTGTTTAAATGCATTTTAATTTTATTCAAATCTAGTGTTTTGCACATTTCTGTGATGTTATGTTTAGGGGTAAGAGTTGGGTTAGGCATTAGAAAATATGAACCTGATATAAAACCAGTGAGTGTGTGTTTGTGTTGATAAGAGAGAAAATACCTACATTTTCTCAAACCTGGTGTGATTCTGAAATGTTCTCCATGATCCAAACTACAATAAATAAACAAATAAATATCAGTCAATCAAAAAAAGCAACATACATACAATTTATAAAGTACACTTTAGCTGATTACAACACAAATGCGGATATACAGTAGTCAACATTTGAAGTGGATCAAAACCTTTCATCAAAATTGTCCTAAAACCAAAACAATACCCGTTCTTGTCTTAGGACAACTTAGATTAACTTTTTTGATCCACTTCAAATGTTGACTACTGCGGAGTCTTGGTCAAAATACTGCAAGCATTCCTCTTCTCATAGCATCCTAGAGGCAGCTTTTAAAACAATGACTGCCATTAAAAGTCTTATTTTAATGAACCACTGTTTATTTAAAGCTAATTTATATTCAGTAAGAACTGTAATTATGAAAACAAATCAAAAAGCAGGAAATATTAGATTTAGATTTCCAAACATTTCTTTTCACTCCACTCTAAGATGATATTGTCCACAGAGAGATCTGATATGAATATTAATAAGTCCATCTGGGAATACATGAAAAGAAAAGGAATGGACCCACTGACAGTGATGGCCGCTTCAGTCTGAAGCTCCCCAACCTGGTGTCGATAAACCATTTAAGTTATAGTTTTGGCACAACTTTCTTACATTTATCTTCTGTGTTCATTAGCTATTCTGTGATGTCTAAACGGCTTTTGCAGTCCTCTCCGGAGAAAAAACAACAGAAAGATCCTGGCAAAGAAGCGTTGTGTGCCATGGTGGCCGATGAGCTAAACTCGGCAACTCTGCATTGTTTGAGAAATGTTTAAGGATGAGTTTCAACTGATCACTGAAAGAAGTGATTTTCTGGAGAATGAGACTGGAGATGAGACTGATCGGTAATAATTTCGATAACATGCAGACAGCAGTTGGGAAAGTTAAGCTAACCATGGACATGCTTCAAGACAAAATGGCAGGACTGAAAGATAAAAGTTGCCAGTGCAACATTCATTTTGTCAGTCTCGCAGAAGGGGAAGAGGGCAGTGATCCTTTGGAATTCATGCAAACTTAGTTACCCCTGTGGATCCCTTCACTTAAAAACAGATGGATAGAGATAGATGGCAGACAGCAACAGAAAGGGCCTGCAAACTTTGATCTTTAAATTGCTCCACTTCCAGGACAGAAATGCTATCTTCAAGGGAGCACAAGCCTTGGGTCAAATACTGCACAAGGGCAGCTTGCTTCTCTTCTTTCCCAACTAAAGTAACCTAATCGCCATGAAAAGACATGGGATGAATCTGTCTGTTAAATAACACTCACAATTCGGGAGGCCCCTCTTCCTTCATGCTCTATCCTGCCACAATCAAGGTGACGCATCATGGATCAACCACTCATCTCCAATCGCTAAATGAAGTGGAAGCTTATGTTGACCAGCAACAGGCACTCACCACATGACTGCCCTTCTGAAGCACATCCTCCTGGTTAACATTCCTGCGGGCATGCTAAGCACATCTTACCAGCAAACATACACTCATTCACATCCTTCTCTTCACTCTCTGAGGTAGAAGCCTCCAAACTCATGCTTTCTAATCATCCTACTACTTGTCTGCTTGATCCTATTCCATCTCATCTCTAATCTCCTAGAGGTGTTTTTCCCTCTACATTTAAACAAACTTGTATAACTTAGGGTATAAACCTACCCTTAACCCATCTTTATTAGAGAATTACAGACCGGTTTTTCATTCTTCCTTTCATTGTAAAAACGCTTGAACGAGATGTGTTCAACCAAGTCTGTGTCTTTCTGACACAGAACAACCTTCCGGACAGCAATCAGTTTGGTTTCAGAAGTAGACATTTAACTGAGACTGCCTTGCTCTCTGTTGTTGAAGCCCTAAGACTGGCAAGGGCAGATTCCAGATCTTCAATACTTATCTTGCTGGATCTGTCTGCTGCTTTTGACACGGTTAACCACCAGATCCTCCTGTCAACCCTATTGGCAAAGGGCATCTCAGGAACTGCACTCCAGTGGTTTGAATCTTACCTCTCAGACAGGTCTTTCAAGGTATCTTGGAGAGGTAAGGTATCCAAGTCGCAACATCTAGCTACTGGGGTACCTCAGGGCTCAGTTCTTGGACCACTTCTCTTCTCTGCCTACATGGCATCACTAGGTTCTGTCATTCAGAAACATGGCTTTTCATTTCACTGCTATGCTGATGACACTCAACTCTCCCTCTCATTCCATCCTGATGATTTGACAATAGCTGCTCGGATCTCAGCTTGTCGAACAGACGTTTTTTGCTGGATGAAGGACCATCACCTTCAGCTCAACATTGCCAAGACAGAACTGCTTGTGGTTCCATCAAACCCATCGTTTCATCACAATTTTACCATCCAGTTAGGCACATCAACCGTAACTCCTTCAAAAACAGCCAGAAACCTTGGAGTTGTGATTGATGATCAGCTGACTTTCTCAGACCACCTCGCTAAAACTGCCCAGTCCTGAAGATTAGCTTTACTCAACATCAGGAAGATCAGGCCCTTTCTTTCAGAACATGCTTCACAACTCCTTGTTCAAGCTCTTGTTCTCTCCAGGCTGGGCTGTTGCAATGCTGTTTTGGCAGGTCTTCCAGCCAGTTCTGTCAATCCTTTAAAATTAATCCAATTTTTAATGAGCCAAAAACAATGCATGTCACACCTCTCTTCATCTGTTTGCACTGGCTACCTAGAGCTGCTCGCATAAAGTTCAAGGCATTAATGTTTGCATACAAAACCACCACTGGCTCTGCACCCCTTTACCTAAATTCATTACTTCAGACTTAAGTGCCCTCAAGAAGCTTGCATTAAGTGAACGGCGCATTATTGTGCCATCCCAAAGAGGCACAAAATCACTTTTACCGACTTTTACCCTCCTAGTGGAATGACCTGCGCAACTCAATACAAACAGTTGAGTCTCCTTAGCCATCTTCAAGAATAGGCTAAAAACACATCTCTTCCATCTTTATTTGCCCTGCTAACTCTAGCACTCTCTATTCTAATTCTATTCTTTAAAAAATAAATAAATAATTACTTTCCCTTTTATACTCTATTAATTTTCTTACTGCTTAAAAAAAAAAAACGAGCACTAGCTCTCTGTTCTTTTTGTATTCTATCTATTTGTTTTTTCCTCTTTATTTATTATACAATTAATAAAAAGCAAAAAAAGAACACTAACACTAGCTAGCCTCTAACACTGTTTCCTTTTTATTTATTGTATAATTTAAAAAACCCTTTCTACGCGTACTGTGTTAGGCTAACTGAGACTTGTAATAGCACTTGCATGTTATTGCTCTTTGGTTATTGCTTCCATTGTCCTCTTTTGTAAGTCACTTTGGATAAAAGCGTCTGTTAAATGTAAATGTAAGATGGGCAAACATCCCTTAGAATGTTCCAGTTATTATACTGTAATACCTACAGATGCGAAAATCTTTGCCAAAACTCTAGCCCAAAGACTGAACAAATGTATAGATAAAGCCATAAACTATGATCAGTCCGGTTTTCTCAAAGATCGATTTGCCTCTGATAACATCACGTGACTTCTACAAATTATTCATAGGTCCAGTTCTTATCTGGCCTCCCCCGCAGTCATTTCATTGGACATTGAGAAGACCTTTGATAGAATTAAGTTGAGTTTTCTTTGGGCGGTTCTTGATCATAGATATGTGTAAAAAAAAAACTAATAATAATAAAATAAAACAATGAAAAAGAAAAAAATCCCTGCTTTCTCTCTTTTTTATGTGCGTTCATAAACTGTATTAATTTGTAAGTGTAATATTTGGCAGTTGGCATTAGAAGTTAAATTACTCATAATAGTGGCATATGAGAAGTTTAATACCACAGGGAAAAAATGTAAAATATGTCTTATTTTTTTTAAGCTGTTGCATATAAAAAAACACAAGGTGGCTGAATTTGCATGCTATTTAGATAACTGAAGCATTACTTCTCTCAAATGAATTAGTTTTTTAGCACCCCCTCTGAACTGTTAAGCCCCCCTAGCACCCCCAACAAAAAATCCTGCAAGTACAGAGGATTTTACCTGGATTTTCTTACTTTATAACTTTATATTTAAGACTGAGGTCAGCCTTAAAGGCCTACGTCATTTCATTGGGCCACCGATGTGTTCCCACATTCTCTGTGGGGGTGGTTAGAAACTAAACCACTAAAAGGAGTATTGGTGTCCAAGGTTTATCATTCAAAAATACTATTTTGAAGTTTTGAAGGGCTGAATATTTGCTATGCTTATATGACTTTTATCTGACTTTATTTTTTCTATCCCACCCTCCTCCGTCCTCCTTTTTACAAGTAGACATCTTCGTGGCATCTGTTTGTATATAGTTTATTTGAACTGTAATATATACAGTTGTGCTCAAAATTATTCATATTCATTATTCAATATTCATAATCATAGCAAATGAATATTACATTTTTGAATGAAAAATCAAATGGATAAACAATGCAGACTTACTTTCACAGCCTTCTTTGGTCATATTTACCAAGGGTATGAATAATTTTAAGCACAACTGTGTGCGTGTGTGTGTAATCTCTAGAATCTCTAATTACACTTAAATCTTGGCGATAAGGGAGCACAGGTATGGGACAAAGCACAGGGAGATGTTGACCAGCTATCTCTCCACTGTGGCTGCATCACCCCTCAAGGCTCCGGTAGTGCCAAAGAAACTTCATAGAATGACATCATCTTTGGTGGGCAAAACTTATTTGGCGGCTGGTCAGGCTGGTGTGTGCCTGCATACCAAGGGTATCCTTCAGGTGTACCAGGCAGACCTTCGGATGAGTGTAAGGGCATTGGGAAACAAGCCAGTCTTTCTGGGCCACCTAGAAGATGGCCTGTGCCTTCGGCCACTCCATGGCAGCAATGGTGTAGAAGGCAATAAAGAAAATAGACAAATACTTCCATTTGGATGCCTGCTGTCTCCTCCAGCAGTCAGAACAGTGATTCAGAAGGTCTCTGGAGATTAATGGCCAGGACTCTCTTCGGGCCCCCAGGCATTGTCTGTCGGGCTCGTCTGTTTGGTGTATTCCACGTGTCGGCTCTCGTCGGGCTCATGTCCGCAGGAGTTTTCCCAATTCAACATGCTGAATCAGCGTCGAGGAAAGTGAGAACTCTGATAGGGTGCCTAGTTTAGGAGAAGGTGGTATCAAATCTAATCAAGCTTGGCCAAACCATTACTGTGAAACAGTTACAAAAACTCTTGGGACTCATGCCAGCTGTGTCCAAACTGATTCCTTTTGGCCTTCGGTACATGAGACCATTACAGTGGTGGCTCAAGGCCAAGGGGTTTTCTCCAAGAGGCAACCTGTTAAACGTGATCAAGGTTACGCTCAGATGTCTTCCTCCATTGGTGATGTGGAATAAACCATGGTTTCTGTCCCAAGGATCTGTGCTGGAGACCTCTTGTTGTTGCGAGATGCTTACGACAGATGCCTCCCTCAAAAGGCTGAAGTGTAGTCCTGGATGTCCACTTGAATCAGGGTTTGTGGAGTGGTCACAATCTCTCATGGCATATAAATCGCATGCCTGCAGATTATGGCTGTATTTCTAGCACTGAGGTACTTCCACAAAGATCTCAGACAACACTTTGATAGTTGTATACATGAATCAGGGGGGCTGAGGCGGTGGAATCCATTTAGAAGATTTGGGCGGGCAGAAGTAGATTTGTTTGCATCTCAAGAAATGTCACACTGTCCACTCTGATTTTCCCTCATGCATCTAGCTCCATTGGGGTTGGATGACATGGTGCAGATGCGGCCGTGATGCATTTCCCCCAATTTTTTTTCTTCCGGAAGTTCTAGAGAGGGTTTGCTGGGACAGGGTCAGTCTACTCCTAGTAGCCTTGACAGCCCTCCTTGGAAGATTTCCATCAGAAGGGATCTTCTATCACAGGCTGGGGGGCTATTTTTTTCAGCTATATCACAATGCTTTGGGAGTCAAGATTTTCTCTGTGATTACAGAATAAACACAATCCTTAGAAACCTCCACCGACTGTGTCTTAGAGGCATCATCAACCAAATCTCATTGACAACATTGATGGTTCCAGGGTTAATGACGAAACTGTCAGGATAGGTAGCTGAATTCAGTCCCAATAAAATAATTTGACATAATAATGTGAATCTGTTAACCTTTTCATACCTGTCAGAAAAATTCAGGCTTCCGAAAACACACTTTTTTAGGTACTTGCAGACTCGTGAATTTATAAGGAATACTTTCTCTAACTTTCCCCATACACCCCTTAAACAAGAGATTGACCAAATCCTTGAAATAAAAATCTCTAAAGGTACTGTTTCTAACATATATAAAACCATATTTTCATTTATTATAGCTGACTCTTCATCTTTGTCTAGAATAAGGTTGGACTGGCAATCAGATCTTAATCATGTTTTTTCAGACGATGAATGGTCAAAAGTTTTACGCCGTGTACACACTTCTTCAATATGTGCTCGCCACTCGTTGATACAGTTTAAACTACTGCACAGAGTCTATTGGACAAAAGTTAGACTGTCAAAAATAAACCCAGAAATGGATCCTACTTGTGACCGATGTCGACAAGCCCCAGCTACCCTCTACCATACCTTCTGGTTGTGTCCGGAGTTAATTCCATTTTGGTCATCAATTTTTAAATCAATCTCTGACATTTTTTTGTTAAAACTTGAACCAAGCCCTGTTTGAACCAGGCACTGTTTGGTCTTAACCTGACAAATGTATCGCTGTCATCTTTGCAATCAAATGCATTGGCCTTCTGCTTAATAATTGCCAAAAGAATTATATTATTGACCCATCTCCTCCCAACTATTTTCATTGGATGTACGATCTGTTGCAGTTTATCCAAATAGAAAAAATTAGATATACAATCAAGGGCAAAGCAGAAGACTTTTATTCAATTTGGCAACCCTTCTTGCTGTATTTTAAAAAATAACAATAACAGCCTTTTGCATTCTCTCTCTCATGTAACCCGTTTTCACATACTGGAACTTGTCTATGCATGTCTGTTCTCTTGTCCTGAATGTTTAAAACTTGTCTAAGAGGGTAATAGGAAAAGAAAATGTCTGAAATAAGGACTTATACAGGTGCTACTTGTTAATTTAATATACCGATTATTGTTCCAATATCTTGCTTGTTTTGTTGTTATTTATTTTTTTTTATTTATTTATTTATTTTTTTTACTATTTATCTATTTTATTTTATTTTTTCTTTCTTTTGTGGTTTTTATTGTATTTATATTGGTTTGAAAATAGTTCAGAGAGTAAGAAATATGTCCTAATTGACATGCAATATCTTTGTTTTGTTAGACTATGGAAACATTGTATGAGCTTTTGTTTTTTCATATGTAACAGCTCTCTGACTGAAAAGTGCCAATAAAAAGAGTTAAACTAATAATGTGAATCTGTGAAAATATCTTGGAACTCTTCAGTTGATCCCACAAACTCTGATCGCTGTCATTAGTTTGATCTGACAGTTCTCAACCAATGATTCACCGGAGCTCTACAAGGACCGCCTCTCTCATTTCCATGTTGCACATGGAAAAGTTAAAAAATAAATAAATAAATACATGTGGGACTAAGTAAATCTAAAAGAAAAAATAAATACATGAATAAATTTAAAAATCAATAAATAAATGAATTAATTAAATATAAAACACAAATGAAGGAATAAGTAAATAAAAGTTAAAAATAATAAAAATAAATACAGAAAATAACATAAAGGAAAAGTAAAAATTCAGGATTAAATTTTGTTACAAATAAAATATATTTGTTTTAGCAAGTCATTTATTTCTTTATTTATTTTCCTATTATATATATATATATATATATATATATATATATGATTATTTATTTGTTTGTTTTTTATTTAGTTCATAATTTATGCAGGTTTAGTCCTCGATAGCTGACAGCTGTGTTCAGTTTATTTTGTTATTGAGTAAAATCCCCTTGCTGCCCCACATACTTCAGTTTGTCCAGTCTGTAGTTTGGATTCTTGAGTTTTTTAGAGAGCTTCACTCCTGATTCTCCTGGGTGATTGTAGCTCAGATCTAGCTCTCTCAGGTGTGAGGGGTTTGAACTCAGAGCCGAAGACACATAACCACAGCCAACCTCCGTCACCATACAGCCAGACAACCTACATACACACAGAAACACAGAAAAAAAAGGCTTATAAATAAGGAACACTTATTTTTTTTATCAGTTATTATTAGCTATTGTTGTTTATTAACTAACCATGTGTCAAAGAGTCCTCTTAAGTAATTGCTGTGGCAACAGTGTCTGCTTCTTAACATGAAAGTTTATCTATGGACTTATTTTATTATGTGACCTTTATTATGACTTATTTATTATTAAAATCAGAGTTTATGTAAGATTTTGTAATGTGGGCTACCAATAAAAGATCAAAATGATCTATACTTCATTTGTAAATTATTTAAGATCTGACTTGGAAGCCTTGACTATGTGTGGCATTCTTCCTAAAAGCTTTTAATTTAACACAAACATGTAGACCGTATAACAGACAAATATGTATAATGCCATTAATTTTAAAAGAAGAAATGCAGAAATGCAACTCTGTGCATTTGCATTTAGTAATACTGGAGTTAGATTCACACATGAGAGAGAAATAGGTGCTTTCCCTTCCTTTTACAACTTATAAACAACATATTATTTAAACCTAAAAACTAGACAATATATCCAATATACTGATCCATATTTCTTCTAATTTCTTATGTACACTTAAGACACAACCGACTGTGTTTACTTGAATACTACGCTTAATTTTATTTCTTTATTGCTCCTTAATCAGCATGTCAAAAATTAAGCAGTTCTGCAAAACTGTAAACTGTATACCTAGTCCAACTCAAGAGGATGTCAACAGATGAGGTTTATTAAAATTACACTGTTATGACAGTTTCCCTTGGATTTTCCCAGCAAAACTGCCCTGAATCCTTCACATAATAATTAGTCTGCAGGGCTCATCTCAATTTTTTTTTAAAGGTTCGCTAACTACCTAGCAGGTTAACATCACTTGTCAGCTAGCAAGCAAAGTTCTAGATCAGCTTTTTCTTCTGTCCTATAATAACATTCAGTGAGCACTGTCTGATAGTAGTACATGCTTAGCCAGTTTGCACTGAGCACCAAAACAGCTTCTTTAATTGTTTTTGCTTCCAGTTGGAACCATGTACAAGTTAAAGGGATAGTTCACCCTCATGTTGTTTCACACCTGTATGACCTTCGTTCCTCTTCCGAACACAAATGAGGATCTTTATGATGAAATCCAAGTTTATTCACTAGAGCATCACAACAGTGTGTTGTGTTCACACAATAGAAGGCTCAATTCAGTGCACATGAGTGTTCACTAGAGTACCATGACAAATACAGGACTGATGAGATGATTATTGGTGCCCCTCTGCTCAAGATTTTTACACCTCCAGAGTGAGGAAAAGGGCTAAGAAAATCAGTTTAGACCCCTCACACCCAGCCCTGCAATGTTTGGATAATATTTTCGTAAATAGTGGTAAATAATTTATTTATTTATTTATTTTTTTGCATGAACAAAGCACATTGCTTCACAAAATTGGAGTACTTTATGATGTACTTAATGACTTAGCTTACTTGATGTCTTTTATACTGTTCTCGACCTTGAATGTGTAAGTTGCTCTCGGATTTCATATAAATACATTAATTTATTTTCCGAAGATAAATGAAGGACTTACAGGAGTGGAATGACACAAGGGTGAGTAACAACCTGTCTTTGTCTATGGATCCAACGATGTCATATAATTCACTTGCATCTAGCCAAAAACTGTGATAGGCTATAGTTGGTAGGACTGTTGACAGAGGTGAAGTAAGATATTGTATTATCTGAGAATAAAATTACCTACTAGATTAAGTATTTTAAGTATTTCAAATACATAATACTGTCTCTCAAAGTATCTAATTACAAATTACATTAGATATTTCTTCAGCAAAATTCAAATTACAAAATACCCGAAAGTAATTAAACATGTATTTTAAATACATTAATTAAAATACTGCCCATCTCTGATTAAACATCCAAGTTACTAAAAGTTTAAACAAAGAAATTATATACACTGATCAGGCATAACATTATGACCACCTTCGTAATTGACTAGGTGTACAAGATGGTAATTTTGCTTAATACTTTATTTCAATAGGTGTTGTTTAAATTAATAGCTACTCCTGGAAAGAATATATTCATTCTCTATCTATTTCTATTGTTGTTTCATTTTCATTTGTAGTTTTGATTGCACTTATTCAAATTAGCGTACTCGCCACCAGCTACGGGGAAGCTTTTATTATTTGTATTGCTCCGTTCAAGCACGCACTTAAGTGCAAAGTGTCTCGCATGTTAGTTTTCTCTAGACTTTAGTTTGCTATAGACTGCCTTGCTATAAACTTTCGTCTTAAGTGCTATCTCACTGGTAGGTCTTTCAGGGTGGCCTGGGGAGGGGAGGTATCCAAAGCACATCAACTGGTCACTGGGGTTCCTCAGGGATCAGTTCTTGAAACCTTTCTTTTTTTCCATATACACTACATCACTGGGACCCATCATACAGGCACATGGCTTCTCCAACCATTGCTATGCTGATGACACACAGCTCCATCTTTCATTTCAACCAGATGATCCAACGGTAGCTGCACGGATCTCAGGCTGCCTGGCAGACATCTTGGCATGGATGAAAGAACATCATCTGCAGCTCAACCTGGCAGAGACTGAGCTCCTTGTCTTCCCTGCCACTACAACTCTACAGCACAACTTCACCATCCAGTTAGGTTCATCAACAATTACCTCATCAATTTCAGCCAGAAATCTTGGTGTAATCTTTGATGACCAGTTGATTTAAAAGATCACATAGCTAAAACTGCTCGATCTTGCAAGTTTGCATTGCACAACATCAGAAAATCAGACCCTTTCTAACGGAGCAGGCTGCACAACTTCTTGTCCAGGCCCTGGTCATTTCTAGGCTGGACTACTGCAATGCTCTTTTAGCTGGTCTTCCATTATGCACAATCAAACCTCCACAAATGATTCAGAATGCTGCAGGACGACTGGTCTTCAACGAGCCCAAAAGGGCCCATGTCACACCTCTCTTTATCTCCCTGCACTGGCTGCCGGTTGTGGCTCGCATCAAGTTCAAGACACTGATGCTTGCATATAGAACAGCCATAGGCTCAGCACCTGCCTACCTCCACTCACTGCTACGAATCTATACTCTCTCCAGAAGTCTGAGATCCACTAGTGAGTGACGCCTCATTGCACCATCACAGAGAAGTGCATAATCACTTTCCAGAACATTTTCTTTCAAAGTTCCTGGATGGTAGAATGATCTTCCCACCCCTATCTGGATTGCAGACTCCCTGACAATGTTCAAGCGACTGCTGAAAACTCATCTCTTTGACACTATTTGAAAAATCCTTTGTCGTTCTCTTTTTCTATTCTTCCCTTTTTAGCTTGTACTTACCTGAACAATGCCTGATATATGGTATTATAATCACTTCCTATGAACGAATGTAAATTTAATTATAGTATTTGCATTTATTAAAAGATTGGTGTGAGCATCTCCCCTTGTGCTTTTATAAATATCTATTTATAAAATTTATTTGTGAAAATGAGCATCTGTTGCAAAAATTGTCTGTCTGGTGTCTATAAGCAGTGCATTCAGTATATTTTTAAAATTGTTTGCATTTATGAAACAAATCTTTAAATTAGTCATAACTATATTATATATTTTTGCAGCCTACATTTTCATCTTATCTAACAAAGATAACTATATGTAAATGTAAAATAGCCTATGAAAATGTGTGAAAATGGGTCTCGGTTACGTATGGCAACCCTCGTTCCCTGATGGAGGGAATGTATGACACTAGGGGTCACTCTTGGGAGCCCAAACACCTCTGACATCATTGAGAAAAGGGCAATAAAATTGGGTGTGTAAAAAAAAAAATAAATAAATAAAAGAATAAAGAATAAAAGAATAAAACTCGAGTATAAAAAGGCCAGCGTGGCATCTGCTCACTCGTTCTGCTCTGAGGAGTTCAGAAGCATCTCAATCCACTCAGAGGCAATCCGGAGTTGTGGCATGAAGAACACAATATCTCTGTTCCCTCCATCAGGAAACAAGGGTTACCATTCGTAACCAAGACGTTCCATTTCTTTGTTCACAACATTGTGTTGAATGTACGACACTAGGGGTCCCTATACTAAGCGCTACAGCTGTCGGACTGCATCACAAGTATACAGGGGTGCAGATATTAACAAACCAACGTGTTGAAATAAATGCACCTCACCTCTTTGTGACCTTCCAGTGCCCAAGAACTTGACCTGCTCTCTCACCAGAGAGCTGTCATAAGGCAGAGGTCCTTAGCCAGAGCCTTTCCTCGTAGTAAAGAAACAATAGAGGGAAAAAAACGGCTGAGAATCTTGCCAAGAGCGATGGGACAGTGGCTGTTCCCCCCCGGAGATCCACTATGGAGATCACATCCTACCCGAAAGGGGAGGTAACATGTGAATAACCAGGACTCACAGAGGGAGTGCTACATAGGGAGGATTCTGAGATGGGCTCCACGTAAGGAGAGACTACCGGAACTCAGAACCTATAGACAGAGCCTGTCTCAGGGGAAGGACAGGAGAGGGAACAGAGATCAACTGACTGAAGGGGGTAAATGGATCTTACTGTAGGCCTGAAGGATAACAGACATATCCCAAGAGGGGATAACACAGATTCAATCTCCATGGGCTCTTTCCTTGGGAAGAACACCAGTTCATAAAAGTGTGCCATTTCAGGACGTACAACCGCCTAGTGTAGAGGGCTTTGGCCTGCAGAGGGTTACTTACCACTGCGGGTGGAAAGGCTCTGGAGTCCTCTTGGTCGCCTTCAGGGACCATAGATGGAGGTTTCAGAGATCTGGGCATGGGTGACAGTTTTTGCCCTTCCCTTGAGGAAGGAGGTCCCTCTTCAGAGGAATCCGTCAGGGAGGAATCGATGACAGGAGCACGAGTTCTGAGAACTAAGCCCTGTTGGGCCAGTATGGGGCCACTAGCAGGAGCTGTTCCATGTCCTCCCAGGCTTTGCACAGAGTATGTGCAAAAAGGCTTACTGGGGAAAAGGCATATTTGCATGGACCCCTGGGCCAGCTGTGTGCCAGTGCATCTGTACCGAGGGAAGCCTCGGTAAGGCCGTACCATAACTGGCAGTGAGTGGATTCCGGTGAGGCAACAGAACTATCTATGCCTGGTTGAATAGACTCCAATGAGCATGCCCGTTGCATACGGCGCCCCAGCCTGTCTTGAAGGCATCTGTCGATACACCAATGCATCTGGACACTTGTTTTAGGGGAGCCCCCTGCCCATAGAAACAAAATGTCTTCCCAAGAACTGATGGTTTTGTGACACAGAGGTGTGATGTTCACATGCTGTGTACCTTGGCACCATGCCCATCTCGGGACTTGGGTATGAAGTCAGTGCTGCAGCGGTTTTGTGTGCCATATGTCCAAGGATGCTTCTAAAGGGTCTTCAGAGGAGCCACTGTTCTGAGTTTGAGTATTCTCACACACTCCAGCACTTACTGTGTATGATCTTGAAGAGGTGTGCAGTCACAGTGACCAAGAAAACTCCAGTTCCAAACTGAGAAAAGGGATACTCCGCACTGAGGAGAGTTACTTATTTTCTAGTTGACCTAAAGTCCCAATCGGGCTAGGTGGTTGAGAACCACGTCCCTGTGAGCACGAACTAACTCCTGCGAGTGTGCTGGAATCAGCCAGTCGACAAGACAGTTGAGAATGTGTATACTCTCTTTCCTGAGAGGGGCGATGTTCGTAAAGCCGCGAGGGAACAGGGACAGCCCAAAGGGAAAGACCTTGTACTGAATGTCTGCCCTTCAAATGCAGTCCATTGGAACAGCCTGTGTCTTGGAAGGATTGAAACATGAAATACGAATCCTTAGGGCCCGATTCAAAACTATTAAGTCTCGGATTAGTCTATTCACCATCCTTCTTGGGTACCATGAAGTGAGGGCTGAAACAACCCCCCTCTCAGCTGAGGGGATAGGCTTTATCACACCCTTTGCCAGGAGGGTTGTGACTTCCACTTGAAGGGCTGCAGTTTTCATGCTGAACCCACTTTGTAAGAGAATGCCACTAAACTCGGGCGGACACCTCGGGAACTGAATCGTACCAGGAGTGGGGATGTCATGGCTGAATAAAGCGAAAGGCACCATGCCTGCAGATGAGAAGCCCCTAACCCACGGCTGAGGCAAAATATATTGATGGCCTCTGCCTGCTTCTTCACCACGAAGAACTGCCGTGCCATTTTTCGGGACTTTGAGAGAGCTGACTTCCTAGAGTCCCACATTTCCACCAGAATTAAGCAACAGGTGACCACCATAGTGAACACTGCCCTTTTCAGAGCCTGCGCCGTGACCTCCATTGTTCAGGGAGCGTAGTCGGTAACTGAACGCAGTTTCTGCAGCAACTCTGGGTCGGAACCACCCTTGTGTAGAACTCGTAATCACCTTGGCCTGGTACACCCGTAGGATGGCCATGGCATGCAGGGTGGATGCAGCATGTACACAAGCTGTGTAAGCCCTTACCCAAAGAAAACTCACAGGCTCTGGACGGGAGCCTGGGGCGATCTAGTCAAGCGATGGCATTTTTTGGGCAAAGTGCACCATAATCTCCCTTTCCGTGTGGGGAACCTCCACATGGTCCCTTGCTAGACCCCCATTGAGGGTGGTGAAGGAAGAGGAGTTGGTATATCACGTTCTGGCCTAAAACAGAGCCTTCTGTGATTACTTCAACTTCTCACGCACTTCCGGGAAAACAGGCACTGGGAACAAGCATGACGGTCGTTACCCAGATGCCTATTGTCCAGCCATGAAGACTCAGGACTAGGTGGGAAACCCCACTCCAGTCCAGTCTCCTTGGCTGTCTGTTAAGCATGGCCACCATTTCAACATCCTCCTCCAACTGAGAAACGCCCCCCGCAAAGGCATGCTCAGTCGAGGCCTTAGCTTTAGATGCTGTCGCTGCCCAGCTCCTCTTTAGAAGCTCCAAATAGGAAATCAAGCCGTGCTGAGACAGACTATCAAACTCATCCGGACTATCAAACTCACACGTTCTCGCAAGCAGAACATGAACCATTAACGAGCGCTGCTCCAGTGTGAGCATGGCCCAAAGCTGAACATAACAATCGTGTCGATCATTCGGGGAGAGGTAAACCAGAAGAGCACAAAAGGAAATGCATGTTTATCAACATACAATACCAACCATGCCAGCCCTTTTAGAGAAATTGCTCTTTTAGGAGGAAGATTTGCTCTTCAAAACCGCAGTTGAAGCACCCAGAGGAACTCTCACAACACTTATCTGTGTTTGAAAAGAAAGAGACCACTGCCTGTGCCATAGATCCAACGATGAAGGAGTGAATGGTGCAGCTTCTCACAAAGAGACGTTCCGCTCCGAAACGCATTTGGCTCCGAAAATTAGAAAGAGTGAGCAGATGCCACACTGGCCTATTTATTTCCGGATGTCCGGGGCATGGCCAGCTATGCAAATTCTGCAAACCCAATTTCATTGGCCTTTTCTCAATGATGTCAGTGGCTCCCAAAAGTGACCCCTAGTGTTGTACATTTGACACAAATGTAAAACAAATGGAACAAATTGGAACAAAATTGAGAAACGGATATTTATGAAAATTTATTTGTCTCACAAGGTAAATGTATTGCAGTTAAAAAAAGTTAATGTAATAGAAACATCTTTGATAAGTTGTTTGTACATATACGTAATTTGTAAGAGAAAAAAACTGTGTATGTGCACACACTATGAGTTTGAGTCGACTTTAATTTCATGAACAGTACAGATTACTGTATTTCCTTCATTTCACCGGATCCAAACATATGTAAGTTTCAAATGCCACTGGCTCAACAAACATAAACAGTATAGTAATAATAGTAACGTAGACCCTAGTTGCAATTTGGAGGCCAGGTCAACACCTAAACTCACTGTTGTCCTCCTCAAACCATTCCTGGACCATTTTTGCTTTGTGGAAGGGCACATTATCCTGCTGAAAAAGACCACAGACACCAGGGAATAACGTTTCCATGAAAGGGTGTACGTGATCTACAACAATGCTTAGGTTCATAGTACGTGTCAAAGTAACATCCATATGGATGGCAGAACCCAAGCTTTTCCTGTAAAATAATGCCCAAAGCATCACACTGGGTTCCCCAGTAAGTGACCTACACACTCTTGGTCATCCATGTGATATTAAAGAAATCGTGATTTATCAGACCAGGCCACCTTCCATTGCTCTGTGGTCCATTTCTGATGCTCACGTGCCCACTGTTGGCACTTTCAGCAGTGGACAGGGGTCAGCATGGGAACCCTAACTGGTCTTCAGCTATGCAGGCTCGTAAACAACAAACTGCAATGCACTGTGTATTCTGACACCTTTCCATTAGAACCAGCATTAACTTTTTGAGCAATCTGGGCTACAGTAGCTCATTGGGTGGATCAGGCCACACTGGTCTGCCTTTGCTCCCTACGTGCATCAGTGAGCCATGATCTTGTCGCCGGCTCACCACTGTTCCTTGCTTGGGCCACACCATCTAGCCATCACAATGTGGCCCTTTTCAAACTCTCTCAAATCCTTATGCTTGCTTATTTTTCCTGCTTCTATAACACATCAACTTTGAGTACAAAATGTTCACTTGCTGGCTAATATATCTCCCACCCACTAACAGGTGCCATGATAAAGAGATAATCAGTGTTACTCACTTCACCTGTCATAATGTTATGCCTGATTGGTGTATGTTTATGTTATTAACCTTGAAAAATGACTTTCTTAAATACCTCAGGATCTCCAGCTGACAGTCTGGACTCTTCCAGTCCATCAGAAAGCAGTTTCACTCCTGAATCCTGCAGGTCATTGTTACTCAGGTCCAGCTCTCTCAGAACAGAGTTTGATGATTGTAGAACTGATGACAAACTCTGACAGCACAGAGCATTGATATTACAGCCAGCAAGACTGAAAGAGAACAGAACACACAAGAATTAAAATTAAAACCTCATTTAACAACTGATATTTGAATAATATCAAGTTTTTGTCTTGTAAAAAAAAGGTTAAGACATTATACAAATGGTACTAGAATAGTCTTTTGCCACCAAAAGTAATTTGCCACCGCAAATATCACACCCTGACGGCCAAGTTAAGCTTTATTCAGTGAAGTCCACCATAACCACCTGTAACTTAAAATCTATTTATTCATTACTGTTTTTTAAATCTTTCCACTGTCATTATTATTCATGCCCCCCTTAAAAGTACATTTGTACCATGTACACATAGGTCTCCCTGGTTTACTTCTCCACTCTTTGACTTGAAAACTGCTGGTCATTGCCTTGAACGTTTTTAAAGAAAAAACGATTTGACTGTGCACCTTACTGCTCACAAAGACCATGCTCAGTTAAACAAATACTGCACACTCTAGCTACTACTCTACCCTTATTAGTAATGCATCCTCTTGACCCAAAACACTATCTTCTGTAGTTAGTGTACTCACCTCCCAAACCTGACATAAGTCACTCGGTAGAGCTCTGTGAGTCATTCTTACACTTCTTTCAACATAAAATAAATATCATATATAATCTCTACTCTCCTATGCCCTCTTCTTTCCTCTCACAGGACCCCTCCACTCTCACACCTGGCACTTTCATAGACTTTGAGCCTCCAAACCCAGTTTATTTCTCTAAGCAAATCAAAAAGTCAAACTCATCTTCCGGTCATCTTGATCCTGCCCCTGCTGTCTTACTTAAAAACTGTGTATCAGTGATTTGCTGATTCCAAATCCCAACTACTTATTACTAGTGCTGTCCTTTAGGAATTAAAATTACAGCTCTCACTCCTGTCCTATAGAAACCTGACTGTCTGCATTACATCTCTATGTTATGTACTGCTCTAAGACACAAAAGGTTGAGGATCCAGATGCAACCTTTTATTGAAGGTTAATCCAAAATTATAATCCATAAAACAGACAATTGTCCAAAACACCATAATCCAGACAGTAAAACACCAGGGCAGAAAAGATAGGAAAACAGGGAAACCCAAGATAACAGGGAGAAGATCAAAACCAAGACGTGAGAACAAATATACAAGAGCTCAGAAATGCAGTGTAACATTAAACATACAAAACTTTTCAATGACTAACAGAATACACCACACTTTACCACAATTTAACCACACTTTACATGCATAAAAAATAACTCAAAGGGATATTTCATTAATTTGTTCAGTTGTTTTGGTTGAAACATAAGGATGTATTTATTAATTTATCCTTTAATTAGTGCTTTGTAGTCATTGTAGTTCCTTTGTTTTCATTAAATCATGGCTACTTATTTGTTTTCTCATTAGGGGCCAAGCATCATTGGCATTCTTATTATTCTTTTACTTCCGTTTCTTCTTCTTGTAAATCTATGGCAGCCCATAGAAATGCTTGCGGGAAATTTGGCAGTGATAGAGAACAGTCTGATCATTAACCATAGTAAGTGGAGTCTCTAACTCAAACTCTCTAGTGCCACCACTTTAAAAATCATAAGGTCAATTTTTTCGTTATTTAAAAAATAAAAATAAAATAAACTACATTTTCTAACTCATCCTAGATGAGTAGAATGATTTTCACCAAATTTGGCTCAGATCATTATCAGACCATGCTGGCAAACCATACCCAATTTTCCATGTCAGCCATTTTGGACATTGGCCATTTTTGATTTTGAAATAAAATGCTATATTTTATGAATGCATCAATATATCATTACAAAATGTTTCAGGGCAGTGCCAACTTGTGGTCAAAAGTTAAAATGAAATTTCAAAAAATGGTAATAACGGTTATAAAAGCTGGCTGAATCTTTTAACCCTCTGGGGTCGAAAAACGCGCCGGCGCGGTTTGTGGCCGTTTTTTTCATAACGCCAAAAAGAACTTCAATTTCTCCGTCATTTTTGATCGTACAGATAAGAGCAGTACATCAATCGAATCTGTAAGGAATTCACTTTTATTTGTGTACACTCATAACAACTTCAATTTCTCCGTCATTTTTGATCGTACAGATAAGAGCAGTACATCAATCGAATCTGTAAGGAATTCACTTTTATTTGTGTACACTCATAACAACAACAACACTCTGTGGTTTTGTGAAATAAAGCAAACAAACAGGGTATGTAATCTGCTGCGTTGTTGTCTGTGATCCTCATTAAGAAATGTGTCACTAAAATGAACTAAAACTCAGCGAATACTCCACACAGAGACATGAACGATATAGCTATAGAAAGCCTGATATGTCTACTTTTAAATGGAGTAAGTCTCATCGAAAACAAATATCATGTGTTGAAGTAATCTGTATGAAACCAACTCCATGTCCAGTCTTTCTCGTCAGACCTAATTATTTTTAATTTGTTCACGCCCACGAGCTGTTTTCGGTTTGTTATTATAATCAGCCACGTGGAGGCGCAAGCGGCGAACCGCCCACATCAACGGAAACAAAGCGGGAGATTCACTTCATTGTTCATGTCCGCTACTTGAGTCTTGTTACTGAAGAAGACGCGCTGTGAGGAGAAATATTTATATTTCCCTCAGAGGAAGAACGCGATGCGACGCACGACGAGATCCACTGAAAGAGTAAGTCTTTCTTTTATTAGCCTACTTACGTTAAAGTGAAACCTTATGAAGTATGTTTCATTTCATTGCATCGAAATGTTTGACGACGCCAGGATGTTTTTAATGTTCTATAAAATAAATATGATGCGATATAAAAGTAATAGTGTTTACACTGTAACACTGAATGACAGAGTCTAAGATTGTTTAGACCAAACTACTGTCATATACTCGGTTCACGAATAGATGTTTATGACGTGCTTAACAATAGTAAATTAGTTTCCCAGACATGAAATGGTTTTGTATTGTATACTACATACAAAGCATGCTTGTGTTTATGATTATAAATTCATATTTATTTATTTATTTATTTATTTATTTATCGTATAACAATAGGATAATATTGGTTTATTATTAATACTTTGTTCATGAATAGGTGTTTAACGTGCTAAACAATAATAATTAGTTTCTCAGATGTAAAATGCCATTTTTTTAAAGACAGTATAAAGCATATGTGAGTCTATGACTACAAAATCATACTATATGTATATATTACAGATACTCCTGATATTAACATGCTCACAGTTGTTGTTTTTTTTTTCTTTTTTGTCTAGTGATCTGATTCCTGCACCACAGATGAAGGCTACATGAAGAGTGCTATACCAACATTAAATGTTCAACTACACTGTTTTTTTTATTGTAAGACAATGTCCTGGACTACTGATGATGAGTTTTGTTTCTTAACTCCATGGAAAGAAGCAGCAATCACTTAAATATCAGGTATAATTTACTTGTTTCACTTGTTGAACAGAATCCAGAAAAAAGTTTTCAGGAATGACACAAGGTCTGTTCACGCCTCTATGGTTAGATCAGTGTAGTCAGTAATGTGCTTTTGACCTTCATTATGTATGTTTTGATGATACTGTGTTGTAAATAAAATACAAATAGTCTAAAACTCCATTCTTTGAATCTTTCATTGTTTCTACCTGACAGTCACAGTCTCATTGATGGGCCATTAGAGGAGGGCCTTTTGTCTCTCAGGTGTAGATCACTCAATATTCATGGTCGTTGTCACTCCCTCGCATATTCCCTTTCAGTCACAAAACATGTCTTAGAAAATTTAAATCAATATATTGTTTTCTGTAAACGCGTGAATGAGATGATTTTCACGTCTTTATGTAGAAAAAACTCTAGACAACCACATCCAGTTCTCAAAAGTCTTGTGGACTAATGTTCTGTATGTGTTTCATGGTCTTATTTCAGTGACTTAAAGATTTCAGTTTTTCACTAACCACGCATAAACGTTGTTTTCTCAAAAACACAAACATGTATTTTAATGTTGCTTGCATATTATTGTAGCCCAGTTTGTGCTGATTAGAATGTAATCAGACTTTAGCCATTAATATGTTTTTAAGATACTGAAAAAAGCACAAATGTCGGGGCATGTCAAAACTTCTCCAGGGCCCCAAAACACCCTCAGACCCCAGAGGGTTAAAAGCTTAAATGCTGGCTGAAGGTTTTTTTTTTAGATTATGTGTTGGTCAGAGGTTTACTGATTTTGAATGGATCCATATAGTAGGAACAGTCAGGTCCAGTGAGGACTTGAGCTTATTTGTATTGAATACGTTTAATTATCAATTGATTGATTGTGGCACTATACATTGTGAATTAGGACTTAATTTTTTTTTAAGTCCAGAACTTAAATCTCAAAAGGTCAAATTCAATTACTTTGAGCACTTTAAGCAACTTGTACAAACCCTTTTATTTGTCTGAATTTCACAAAATTCGAGTCAAATCATCTTTAGACTATGTTGAGAAAAGTTATGGATTTTGTGTTCATAGACAAAACCATTTTTGTATAACGCTGCAACACATTTGAGCCATGATGCCAAATAGACTCTGGGGCTGTTTCTCTGCAAAGCTTTGACATACTGACACCAGACTTTGTGTTTGTCATTGTTACCTCTTACAGAATACAGCACATCATTTTGATAACAGCGCCACCTATTGGTCAAAAGTGATAACCCATTTAATCATATTAATAGTGGTTGTATTTAAGATATTTTAAATAATCTTAAATGGCTTCAATTACTCATTGTTCTGATGCTTGCTGCCTTGCTTGCCTAGTGCTTGGCCCCTCAATTGCTGCTTGCAGCTATATTTTTAACTGACATCCTACTGTGAAAATAAGTAAAATACACTCAAGATGTATTAGTTAACACAACAACAAAAACAGTAATTCAATTCAGAAGTGACTCTTCACTGTAACATGATTAAACACTTACAGCGCTTTTGTGCAGTTGATCACAGCTGGTACCAGTCTTCTTCTACCCTCATCTGATGTGTTGTATTTTTTGAGGTCCAGCTCATCCAGCACCTCCTCTGACATTTGAAGCATGTAGGCGATTGTTGAGCAGTGAGCAGGAGAGAGTTTCTTCTCTGTGTATTTATCTGATTTCACAAACTCCTGAATCTCTCTGGACAGAGTCTGATCTTTCACTTCCAGCAGACAGAGGAACAGATTGATGGACCTTTCAGTGGTGAGTCCATGTCCATCTTTGATCTTCTTTTTAATGAACTCTGTGGTTCTTCTTATGTTCTCTGAACTGTTCTTTGTCTGTGACAGTAGATCCTGTAAGAGTCTCTGATTGGACTCCAGTGAGATGCCCAGCAGGAACCGCAAGAACAGATCAAGCTGTCCATTTTTGTTCATTACAGCCTTATCAGTCACTCTTTTATGGAGATAATCCAGTGAATCAAAACATGCTTCTGTAGTGCTGTCTATGTGGTAGTAAAACACATAGAAAGCAGCGAGAAACTCCTGAACACTCAGATGGATGAAGCTGTAGACTTTCCTCTGATAAATCACAGATTCCTCCTTAAAGATCTCAGTGCAAATCCCAGAATACACTGAGGCGTCAGTGACATCTATGCCACTTTCAGTCAGGTCCTCCTCATAGAACATCACATTGCCCTTCATCAGCTGTTTGAAAGCCACTTCAGCAAGTTTCACAATCACATCTCTGTTGGATTGCAGGAGTTTCTCTGGATCTCTCTCTTCATACTTCTGGTTCCTCATGTTGATATGAATCAGCAGGAAGTGGATGTACATTTCAGTCAGAGTTTGAGGGATTTCTACACTCAGATCTTCTTTCAGGAGTTTCTGAAGCACAGTGGATGAGATCCAGCAAAAGACGGGGATGTGGCACATGATGTGGAGGCTTCTTGCTCTTCTGATGTGTGAGATGATTCTGCTGGCTTGATGTTGGTCACTGGCTCTCTTCCTGAAATACTCCTCCTTCTGAGGCTCACTGAATCCTTGAATTTCTGTCAGACGGTTGATGTATTTTGAGGGGATCTGATTGACTGCTGCTGGTCTGGAGGTGATCCAGATGAGAGCAGAAGGAAGCAACTCTCCTTTCATGAGGTTTGATATCAACATCCCCACTGATGAAGACTTGTTCACATCACAAACTTTCTGAGCATCTGAAAACATCAGTGTAATTCTGCTTTCATCCAGACCATCAAAGATGAACACAACTTTACACTCCTCATAAATCTTTGAGTCCAAATCTTGAAGTTCAGGATGAAAGTCCAGCAGAAGTCTGTGAAGACTGTACTGATGATCTCGGATCAAGTTCAGCTCTCGAAATGGAAGTACAAAGATGAAATCTACATCCTGATTGGCGCTTCCATCAGCCCAGTCCAGAATGAACTTCTGCACAGAGACGGTTTTTCCAATTCCAGCGATGCCTTTAGTAAGAACAGTCTTGATTTGATCCTTCTCCTCACATCCTGGTTCAGGTGAGGCTTTAAAGATGTCATTGCAGCGGATTGGAGTGTTTTGGGAGTGTTGTGTTCTGGTTGTTTTCTCCATCTGTAAAACCTCATGTTCTTCATTCACTCCTTCACTCTCTCCCTCAGTGATGTAGAGCTGTGTGTAGATCCTGTTCAGGAGGGTTTCATTCTCTTGGAGTTTGTTTCCCTCAAACAGTCTCTCATATTTGATTATTATGCTGGTTTTATGCTGGTCTTTGACTCTATGCAGGTCTGCAGTCTTCAGTGTGTGTGACCGCAAGACTGCTTCAGTTCTTTCTTGCCTAATGTGGGTCTGAGAGTGGGATGTAGAGGGCACAGACTTGTTCAGCTCACACATCTTCCTCCTGCTAAAATGAAAAATAAAAGAGCAGCAAATGACTGATTATAATGACTGCTGAAGACCAGCAGATCGATATTGATTACTATTGATTAGATGCTATTTTTCCACCCCTGTGCAGTAAATGTGCTAAAAATATGCAGGACAGGTAGTATTATTCCATCTAATTTCTTATATAAATTATTATTCATCTGAGATGCACTACAGTAAATTCAGAAGTAAATGCTTATGCTAACGGTGGGTCAGATGTCACTGCATCATTGAATTCATCACTGTTTCTCTACACAGACACACAGCTGGGTATTTTGGGTATATCCTTCCAAACCTGATTTCTGCCCCATGATGATACTGATCTGGTATTAGTATCTGCTGTTTGTCCTTTTTTTGTCCTAGCACTAAATCTACTAAACGCTGACATTACTGAATAGCTTGAATGTGGTGTGAATTTCACTAATATGAAAAACAAAGTCTTTGGTTATTTTTATAAAAAATTATAGGGTGCTCAAGTGTTCAGGTTGGGTTGGGAATTTTATGTAATAGTGAGGACCAGTGAATAAGCCATTTTTATTAAACAATCTGATAAATGCCACAAATTTCTAATGTTTTACCTGGAATCAGAGGTCACTGTTGCCTCACTGAGTGCAGGGGGACCCATCATAGATGCATTACTCTTCATTGACACACCACTGGGTTCTGGAGACTCTGATCTCAGTCTCTTCCACCTGTTGATAGTGACAATGGACAAAACAGCATATTATCTCATATTATCTGCTGTTTGCTATCGATCTCTTCTCAATCGTACTATCAATCTCTTATCAATCACTGACTCTGTACTGACTACTGCATAGCTTTCCTACACTACACTTCTACATTTATTTAGAAGACACATTTATCCAGAACAAATGAATGTTTCAAGATTCTGACAGTGAAGGTTTAGGCAAGTGATTATTGTGCCTCTCTGTAAAGCCACTAAATGAGGTACTGTTTACCTACTGACTACAGACTTCTGGTATTCAATGTAAGTACATTTAAATAAAAGAATTTGACAAGTGTAAAAATGGCAAGTGTTTTACCTGGGATCAGAGGTCATTGTTGCCTCACTGAGTGCAGGGGGACCCATCATAGATGCATTACTCTTCATTGACACACCACTGGGTTCTGGAGACTCTGATCTCAGTCTCTTCCACCTGTTGATAGTGACAATGGACAAAACAGTATATTATCTCATATTATCTGCTGTTTGCTATCAATCTCTTCTCAATCGTACTATCAATCTCTTATCAATCACTTCTCAACCACTGACTCTGTACTGACTACTGCATAGCTTTCCTACACTATACTTCTACATTTATTTAGAAGACACATTTATCCAGAACAAATGAATGTTTCAAGATTCTGACAGTGAAGGTTTAGGCAAGTGATTATTGTGCCTCTCTGTAAAGCCACTAAATGAGGTACTGTTTACCTACTGACTACAGACTTCTGGTATTCAATGTAAGTACATTTAAATAAAAGAATTTGACAAGTGTAAAAATGGCAAGTGTTTTACCTGGGATCAGAGGTCATTGTTGCCTCACTGAGTGCAGGGGGACCCATCATAGATGCATTACTCTTCATTGACACACCACTGGGTTCTGGAGACTCTGATCTCAGTCTCTTCCACCTGTTGATAGTGACAATGGACAAAACAGTATCAGGAATTTGCCAGTAATGCGCAAACACACAAAGGAATTTGTTGTGGTTTCCATGAGCTCTGAATGTTTCAAGTAATAGGTATATATGACTACAGACTTCTGGTATTCAATGCATACATATATAAAATACGCTGCCATACACAAACATAAAACAAAATGATCCTAAAATTATTTTGTGTGATGTAATCCAGAACTTTTGTATCTGTGTGATACTTTCCCAGACAGCAAAACGCTCTCAGACCTCTTCTAGTTCATTTCTATATCTACTGTACTTCTCATTATTTCATTTAAAATTGATACCAAATCTAAATTTTTACTTTAATTTCATTTATATAGATTATAATACATAAATAACATGACTTAAGACTGCGGGTTTCAAACTTTTTGAACCAGGGACCCCTTATAGGGGAGAGGATTTTTGAAGGACCCCCTCATACTTATAACAGTGTTTAATGCTATTTAATGTGGATGCAAATAATAAACATAATATAAGTGTTTTATTTGTGCAAATGGTCCCATTGTATTTGTACTTTTTAATACTACAACATAATATAATTAAAGGGTCCTATTATGCTCTTTTACAAAGTCTTGATTTTGTTTTGGGGGTGTACTAGAACATGCTCTCATGCTTGGTGGTTCGAAAAACGCATAATTTTTCACATAATTTACATTATTACAATACCATTCTCCCCAGTGTGGCACAAATGGCTCGATTAGTTTGGGTTTAATGAAGGCCCGCCTTCTGAAAAAAGGAAATATGTTTTGATTGGTTAACTGTCCCGCTGCGTTGTGATTGGCAAACAGCTTAGACAGTGTTTCAGAACCGCCACGCCCCTTGTCAAAACAGTTAGGGCAAGCTGGATTAAAGTGATTCTTATGTTTTAAATATGGATATTTTTCTTACAAAATGCATCAATTCGCTACAGGAGGCCTTTATTGACCCCCCAGAGCCGTGTGTGGCACTTTTTTATTATGGATGGATGCACATTATTGGACTTGTTTTGGACTGATGAAGACAAACACCCGTCTATGCCATTCTAAAGCTTGGGAGTGCCAGGATAATTTTTAATATAACTCTGATTGCATTCATCTGAAAGAAGGCAGTCATATACACCTAGGATGCATGGAGGGTGAGAAAATAATACGCTACAGTAGTGTAGCTATCATTAGCCTGCGAGATTGCCGGTAAATGACATTATCGTGATAATTTATTTCATTATTTTACATACTTGGTTTCACTAGGTAGGGTGACCACCTGTCCCACTTTACGTTGTACAGCACAGCATTTTTACCCCTTGTCCCGCATGTCGCATTTTGAGAAAATGTCCTGCATTTTCACAGTCATTTTTTACCCCTTGCATTATTTTACCAGTTTAAAAAAGCTTTTTATTTATTGTTTTTGCTGCATAGTTTCTGCACAAAGAATTTGTAGACATCATTAACCCTCTGGGGTCGAAAAACGTGCCGGCACAGTTTGTGGCATGTATTAATGATAACGCCGAAAAGAGCGTAAAATTCTCCGTCATTTTAGATTGTACAGATACAACCAATACATCATTCGTATCTGTAGAGAGTCTACTTTTATTTGTATACACTCATAATAACAACAAATCCACATACTTTTATAAAATAGAGAAAACAGACAGGGTGCCCTCTCTGCCTTCTCTGTCTCTGTCATCTCTCTTCACAGACACATAAATGAAACAACCTAAATCTCAGTGATTACGTGACCCACAAACATAATAAATATATGTATAGAAAGCTTGAAATATGTACTTTTAAATAAACAAATTCAATTCGACAACAGATATTCTCTGATTAAGTAATTAGTATGAAAGTCAGAAGAGGTACAATTTCTCCTCTATCACCTCATTATAGTTAATGTGATCCCGCCTCACACTGAGCGCACTGTTCATTTGGAAATTATCTAAGGGTGAGCCAGGTAATCATGTACACGCCCCCAAAAAGCTGGCATAAAACGTCAAGCTTCATCATAGAATTTACTTACTTACTTATCTAGCACCATCCATGGAAATGGTCGAGCACACACAGAAAAAAACAATATTCTCCATTCATTTTAACCAATTAAAAAAAAAGTGATGCAGCTTTCAGGTGCAAGTATCTTCTTATTTTAATAGTTCGCTTGAGACAGTTTCTATAGCGTGATACACTTCTATAGCGCATTATTGTAATGCGAGAGTGCATCAAAATGCGCAAGCACAAATCTCTTCTCTCGCAGGTGGATTCTCTTAACTGTCATATAAAAATGATGCGCTTTCTCTCGCTTGCATGTGTGCACTCTTAAACATAAATCAGCGCATATGACAACGGATGTAATCAGTATTTACACAGCATAACAGAAAATGTATCTATCTCACACGTGTCCTGTATTGTCCCACAAAATCACATCTATGTCCCGCAACAGATCTATTGCCAGGTGGTCACTCTATTTCATTGTCCGAAACCAGCTCCAGCATAAGACTAAAAGCAGCCTAACATTAACATTATCAGTGAACACCATTACTGATTGGCCTAGCCTAACTGCAAGTTTATGCATTTTAAAAAACACTTGTGTTATAAGTGAAGCTATCTACACTGTATGATAAATAAATCTCTTACCACACACTGCACACGTCTGCAGCGGGTTACGGCTCCGACGTGGCCCCTGGAGTAGAATGCGTCCTTGGCATGTGTTTCGACCCCCCATAATGCACACATCTGCGGTGCTGCATCGCTAAAGTTAGGCTAATGCCCCAGCTCATCCCTACCCACCCCCCAACCATTGCCAACCATAATCCCACCAAGCACCATTTCTCCCTTTGATTTTAAACTCCTTGATGTCAGTTTGAATGACAGCCAACCATCTGCCCGTGTGTGTGGTCAATTTTGGCGTGCAGTTTTCTATTGCTCTTGGTGAAGCAAAGCTTGACAGCACCATCAAAACAAATATGAAGAAGAGATAGCGGGATTTTCTTCTGGAACTAGCAAGGCAAGTGCAGAATAAGCTCCTAGGAAATATCAATACCTGGAAATTCATGACATCATTCACCCCATCAGTGATGCTATCACAGAACAAAACACAGTTGGTCACAGTATACATGCTGAAAATGTACATTGTTGATCTCAGGGCCCTGGATGCACAGTATCAGGCAATCAACTTCCAGGAGTGGAGAACAAAGGATTACTGTCAAGCAGAACAGTTCTGAACTGAAGTTCTGAACTACAAAGACAGCAGTGGGGAGCATTGCTCAAAGCCACGTCAGGGTCTGGGCAGACATATGCACTTTTCCTGTCAAATTGGTGTAGCCATGATGATGATGATGATGATGATGATAATAATAACCATCATATTAGGGATGTGCATTTCGGTTAATTTTCCTGACAGATATCATAGACTGGAAAATTGCTTAACTGTTATCAGACAAGATTCGAATGTTATGTAAAAACTAAATTAGATGAAAAAAAAATACATATATGAATGTCTGTGTAATGCCACGCCAGCAGAGGGAGCCCTTGCTCATGGACTGTCTGTTACCGCTCCCTCTGCTGCTTCTTTGGTGACTTCCTGTTTGGCAGCCATATAAAGAGGGCCATGCCAAACAGGAGGTTGCGAAGTATTGTTTTGCCTGTGTGGACTCTACCAAGCGTTTTCCTTGTTTCATAGTCGTTTTCCATGGTCATTGTTTCATTGTTCTAGTTTTGCCTTGTTCCTTGCCATAGTTTTTGCCTTGTTTCATTGCCTGGTTTAATTTGTTACTTTTGGACTGTCCTCTTGGATTTTGACCTTTTGCATGTTTTTTGGATTACGCTCTTGTCTCGCCCTGGATGTTACTGTTTGCTGGCGTCTGACCCTGCCTGTCTTGACTACAATCTGTATAATAAAGCTTGCACTTGGATCTACTCACGCTTCCAAAGAGTCCCGTTATAGTCTGAAACCCATGAATAATGTCAGAAATTTGCAAATATCACTATAAACAGAACATGAGTTGTGACATCATCATGCATCTGCCACACTTTTGTGAATGGTTTAGCAGAATAAAATGGTATATAATTAAATAAATAAGCTCACACAAAATATGTTTCACCTAAATAAAACGAAAGAAAAAAAAACTTGACAAGTAAGCTATGCTGTCTCTCCTTTTTTAACAAACGTTTCAACAGTTTTATAAGGAATTCCTTTCATGTTGGATCCAGTTCTCCATGTAAATAAAAATGGCTTAAACCTCATTGTATATATTGACATATATGTAATTTCTAATCAAGTAAAAGAAGTATGTGGGAAAGCTTTTACAAAATTATTCACAGATGTTATCCTGTAAATGTAGCTGTTAGCAGATATATTCATAGTGTTTGTGATAAATTTATCTTTTGTAACATATCTGTTGAAGATATTGAACATTTATTTTTCTATTGCCCTTTTTTATTTCATTTTGGGTTGAATTTAAAATAGACATAACAATAAATAAATAAATAAATAAATAAATATAAACAAAGCCCTTAATTTAGAACCTCATGATATTTTACTTTGGCTTCAAAACCCATCTTTTTCTGATAAAAAGATTTACATTATTAAGCTGTTAATTATCTTAGCAAAGTTTTATTTTGTGTGATGGAACTAAATTTTAAAAAAAAAGTAAGCTATGCCGTGTTTTGGTTTGTTTCTGTGATTCGCTAAGTTAAAAAGAATCAAGACCGCTAAAGAGGCATCCTGTTTTTCTTTATGCTACAAATTAAACCACAGTATTTTATTTTACTGTGAGTGTACACAAATAAAGTAAACTGTTTACAGTTTCACTTTTTACTCACGTTTTCAAATTCAGCCTCAAATTTTTTTTCTTGCCACTCGCCATTCTCAATCAATGTTTTTTGATGCTGACTGATGCTCTTTTATATGCTAATTATATTAATTAGGGGGTGTTTACAAAGTGGAGATTTGACACCAGTCAGCCGTGCACAATTTTAAGATCATTTGTAATTTATAAAGGTCACATCTGGAAAAGAGGTGTACACGCGTGTTTTTGTCCGCATGTTCGTTTTCTCTGAATCTCACTTAATGCATTTTTGAGAAATGATCTTACGATCTTATATGCAACTTTTTATAAATAAGGCCCCAGGACCTTATCCAAGTCACAAAATTTTTGTATATTAAATTTGGAGTCGTCCTTAATAACCCCATTAACAAGCAGAATCACTGAAGGAAAGAAGAGAACAGAAAAAAGAGACAGACAGAAACACAACAACTGACTTTAGCCACAGCCTTAAATGAAATCAACTGAAGATAAAATACATTCATTCTCCTCTGCTGAGATCTTCAGAGATTTAAACAACTCCACAAACAGCATTAACAGCTTCACTTGTTACTGACCAGATTGACCCGCATTATAAACCCTGAGTTGCAACTTTAGTTTAAAAATAAAAAAAAAATTAACTTTAAATGGTGAACAACGCTGACACACACAGAGATCAGCAATCAGCATATGAATCTCCACAATGGTGACAAATTATTAGCTAATCTGAGCTTTCTGATCATTCTGGACATCACAAAAGGCTACTAAAAGACAAAAAAAAACCAAAAAAGACAAAATAAATACATGAATCAAAGTTAAAATAATAGGACAGTTCAGCTGCATAATTTATTCATGCTGTGATGATCTAGTTCTGCAGTTTTATACAAATAATGTGTTTGACAAACACAGCATCATAGCAGCCAGACACACATATTGTAAAAAGAGTTATGAGCCCAATTATTGGAAACATTAATCACTATTAAGGTGGCTTAAAATGAAACAAACGTTAGATTTAAACCCCTGTTAATTTTCAATAAAGAACTTCTGTAGACATCTGACAGAAATAAAGTAAATCTGGTTAGTAATAAGTGAAGCTGGTAATGCTGTTTGTGGAGTTGTTTAATCCTCCTCTGCTGAGATGAGGCTATGGCTTATTTGTTGTGTTTCTTTCTGTCTCTTTTTTTCTGTTTTGTTCAGTAATTCTGCTTGTTAACTGGCTTATTAAGGCTGAGATGACTCCAAATTTAATATACACTGATTTAGTGACTCAGATAAGGTCCAGTTGTGGTTTATTTCTTTGCTCTTGGCTGACATGTGGCATTACTATGGCCTGCTTGTGGCCCGGATTTGGCAAACAGGAGTGGTCCAAGTGCCATCATTCCACACTGCATGTGGGCCTGATCATCATTTCACATGTGCCAGATGTGGGCCAGATCTGGGCTGACACTATGTTGCTATCTGGGCTGCAGGCTCATTTATTGATAATGCACATCTTGCTGGAGTTCTGTAGTGGACTAGGCTCCCCCCTAACTTCAGAAACAGTTTCCTTTACAATAAATAATAGATAATAATTAACACTGATGATAATCGATAATGAAATAATACTGGGCTTGTTTTTGAAGCTGCGGTTGCTTATTTGTCTCGTGAGAGTTGGCAGCAGAGCTGAGGCTGTTAACTTTAGCCGTGGAACTTGCTAACTAGTACATAATTAAGAAAGGCAATTTGCAAAGATTGATAAAAAAAAACCTTATACGCACTTATTGAATTAAACTGGATCACGAATGATTCTCATGAACATAAGCTATGTTTCCATCACTTTTTTTAATGCGCATTTTTAAGTATCGCATCAGAAGCGAGGGATGGAAACACCAACATCAAATTTAGAATAAAAATCCTTTAATTCACAAAAAAGTTTTTAAGCTCGCTTGAGGTGGTTTTAGACTTGTGCGAGTAATTTATTATATATGAAAATCCAGATTCAGTGGCTTCTTCCTACTTTTTTTAGTGATTTAGTGCCAGTTTATCAGGAAGTGATGATTTTGTTCTCTTTGAGTCATTGGATGGAAATGGTGATTGTTCGCAAATTTTTTATGCGATTATTCCAATTTTCTGCATAAGTTAAATTCACAACTTTGGATGGAAACCCGGCTATAGATGCATTTAGGTAGATCAGGGCCACATTCCCTTCAAAAACAAAAGTAATTAAGAATGGCTTGATCTGAGAAAGGGGTTATTATTTATAGAGAATTTTAACAAACATTGGGTGGATTTTTATCATAACAGGGTGGTTGTGTGCACACGCTGCCAACACACATTTATGTTCAAACAACATGTAAACATGAATTTTGCATCCGATGACCCCTTTAAATATACAGGTGTCAAAATATATTTTTTAAATATATATGTATATATGGCCAAAAAGAATGTTTTTTGTATGTTTTTCAAAATATATTTTAAATGTAGAAATATAATTTCAAAAATATGCAAAAAAAAAAAAAACATTATTAGTATAACATATTTTAGCAAATCTATTTCTTGGACATTTTTGTGTATATATAATTTTTACAATATATTTAAAATGTAGAAATATATTTTTAAAAATACACAGTTAAAAAAAAAACTATTTTTATAGAAAATAACTGAATTTCCCCCCAGTCATGTTAAATTTTATGCAAAACGCTGTAACATTACTAACAATATCTGTAAAATATACAATTCAGCTATTTTAAGTATTATTTTATTATCAACGTATTACACTAATTCTCATTTTTTGCACAGGAAAATTACTGTTAAATTACATTGAAATGTATGTAATAATACTAAAAAATAATACTAATAATAATTTATGAAATCACCACCAGATGGTGCAAATGACACAATTTCTCACACTTTACACAGAAATTTTTTTAAAACAGTCAAACGACTGGCAGCAACCGCTGCCTAACAAAACTGTAAGTAAAATATCTTAACCTAAACACTCTTATTTTACAGGTATTTTGTTAATTATTTTGTATAAATAAATAAATACAAAAATAAATAAATCTTATATTAAAAATAATAAAACTTATATATATATATATATATATATATAACAATTTTATTATTATCTTGTTTTGTTATTATGTTATGGCAGAAATATTGTACCAATTTGAGGATTTTTTTTTTTAAAGTCAATATAAAGAAAATACATTGAGCCAGTTCTTAAGACTCGGTTGTGTCTGTTCTAAGAAAAAGGATTCTGAGGCTAAAGCCCAGAACCTGTATATGGATTTTAAATCACAGGGATATCCTAATAAGTGGCTTTTTAAACCCATACAGCCAAAAAATATATGTTCCAATATTTTTCAAAATATATTTACATAAATATATTTTCTACTGATGTATTTTTGTATATTTTTAATAATATATTTCTATATTTAAAATATATTTTACGTAAATATATTTCTACCAATATATTTTTGGCCACATATAAATATATTTTAAAAATATATTTTGACCTCTGTATATTTCAGTCCAAAAACGTATTTTCTTGCCACAGAAATACATTTAGAAATATATTTTGGTATACGATGGTTGATGCAAAATATATTTACTATTTTGAAAATATATTTCAATAAGCTTCACTGTTTGCATATATATTTACCATATATTTCAAATATATTTTGGCCACACAAAAATATATTTTTTTGCCTTATGAGACTGCACTTGAGAAAGTCTGTAGTTTACATAAACAGGAGGAAAGCAACTTGATTACAAATAAAAGAAATAAGAGTTTTCATGCATCTTTAAATCCACATATAGTCCATTGAGTAATGACATTAGGAGGATTATTAACAGTCATTAGCACATTATCCAAAGTAATCGTCAGTTATTTAATGTATTCACTGATCAACCACTCTTTGTTTGTTCCAAGATTTCTGCACAGCAAAAAGCCCAGAGTTAAATTAATTCTCCTGGGAGTTTATTTGACTCCACACTGAAGAGTGTTAAAAGTAACACTGAAGAGAGTCAAATTAACACTGAAGCAGAGTTAAAGTTAATGAGATAATTAGTCATTAATTAAGTGATGATTGATCATTATTGAAGACACCTGATGTTAACAAGCAGAATCACCAAAAGAGAAAATCACAATTTTTAAGCAACCATTATAGTGGTCAGTGTTTGCATTAGTTGGGCTCTTGACTCTTACATTTTTAACATCAGTTTTTGTTTGGCTCCTGTAACAGAGTTAAAATAGCCAGACAAACCAAGAGCACAAGTCACCATGTGGTGATGATTATGTTTTAACATAATCGTTATTTGATCTGAGTCATTGAATTCATTTAAAGTTTAATATCTGAGTTATGTTTCCTTTAATGATTATCTTGAATGTTTATATATTAGATTTCTTACAAGCTGTTGTGATCCAAAATCATCTGAAAAGTGTTTTGTTCAGGCACACACAGACATCAAGAACCAGCGTATGAATCTCAACAACGGTGACAAACGGCATATTCAGATAAACAGATCAACTCTGAACATCACAAAACAAGCTACTAAAAAGTCACATAAAAACAGCAAAAACAAAATAGTAAGAATAAAAGAAATTAAATTACAAAGACAATTCAGCTCATAATTTATTCATGCTGCAATGCATGATGGGAGCCATGGATGAGTTCTGATTGGCTACAACATGCTTTTTTGATGGTCACCGTTGCTGTGATTCTCATGCTGATTCTTCACGTCTGTGTGTTTTATTTAATCCAACTTTTTTTTTTTTTGAGCAAAATAGGTTTTAAAAACATCTGTCTGATTACAGATATTATGTTGTTTACAGAGTTGATGTAATCTGTAAAGAAAACTCATACAGAAAAAAGAAAAGTCATACAGGTCACTACATGAAGACTATGCCAAAACATAATCAAGGACACCTGATCACATTTCCTTTGGTTTGTCTGGCTATTTTAACTCTGTTACAGCAGCCAAACAAAACCTAAAGTTAAAAGTGTAAGTGTCAAGAGCCCAACTAATGCAAACACTGACCACTATAATGGTTGCTTAAAAATTGTGATTTTCTCCTTTGGTGATTCTGCTTGTTAACATCAGGTGTCTTCAATAATGATCAATCATCACTTCATTAATCACTAATTATCTCATTAACTTTAACTCTGCTTTAGTGTTAATTTGACACTCTTCAGTGTTACTTTTAACACTCTTGAGTGTGGAGCCAAATAAACTCCCAGGAGAGTTCATTTAACTCTGGGCTTTTTGCTGTGTAGTTTGCAGGATAAGCTTGTTCATGCGGACTCCTACATGTCTTCTCTGACTACTCCTGTCAATGCCCAGGGTAATGTTCCATGCTACAGTTGCACTTCCTGCATTAAGTATGTCAAATGTAAATCATTTATACATCCTCAAAACACTAAAAACATATAAGATTAGACAATTGATAACTTACAAGAGTACATATGTGACCCTGGACTACAAAACCAGTTTTAAGCCGCTGGGGTATATTAGTAAGCAATAGCCAAAAATACATCTGATGGGTCAAATTTATCAAATTTTTTTTTTTAATGCCAAAAATCATTAGGAAATTAAGTAAAGATCATGTTCCATTAAGATATTTAATAAAATTTGTACTGTAAATATATCAAAACTTAATTTTTGATTAGTATTGATTTGATTTGATTTGATTAGCATTATTAAGAACTTCATTTGGACAACTTTAAAGGTGATTTTCTCAATATTTTGATTTTTTTGCACCCTCAGATTCCATATATTCAAATAGTTGTATCTCAGTCAAATATTGTCCTATTATAACAATGGAAAGCTTATTTATTCAGCTTTCAGGTGATGTATAAATCTCTATTTCAAAAAATTGACCCTAATGGTTTTGTGGTCCAAGGTCACATATGTGATTCAGTTTCAGTTTTCACTTCATGAATTCAGTTTTGTTATTTCAGTAAAAAATATTATGGTACATCACTACTTTGAAATGAGGATCTGGCAAATGCATTAATGACTAGTATCTTACCTGGGGTCAGTCACTATTGCATCAGTAAATGCAAAAGGTGAGTTCTTCATGGGTTGTTCACAGCTCGATTCAGAAGATGGAGATCTCATTTTAGAGCCAGTGTCTTTCTCTCTCTCCTCACGAAAACTCATTTTGGAGGTGAACTGAACTGCAGTGGCTAGCAGCGGCTAGCAGCTCTGCTGTTTATCAGACATGTATCACAGTTAAAAGTGGCAGTTATTTTAGTAAGGGCACAACAGTACAACTAAGTTATCTCACGTTTATAAAGCAGAATCAACAATTATAAATACTGTTCATCAGTATTGTTTCTGATTACTCTACATAAAATAACACATTTGATTAGCTGTTAAAATGTTTAATGTTCATTAGCTGAAAAAAAAAAATTCTGAAAGTGATAGTATCATTCCTCTGTTCTTAAGCAACAACAAAACAAATAGCAGCTCATTTTTATGACTACATGGTGACATGTAGAATATGTTCTGAACTTACCAAAAATATACGGCTTCTAAAATATCCAGTGTAAACATTTGCCCTGAAATGGCATCACTTATCCTTTCGCTTTCAAAGGAATGACAGTTTTTTTTTTCAAGCTAGTTTCAACCCTACTCAGTATCAAATACGTTTACAGTTTCACTTTCACCGGTTTGTTTGATGAGGACATTTCCAGGTCCTGTTTCAATGCAGTATTTGAAGCCTCCAGCTCCCCCTGCAGGAAAACTGAGAAAACTATTTGTTTCTTATAAACCTGTGTCATGAGAATGAGAACTTAACACATGAACAACCTAAAAAAAAAACACACATGAGTGATGTCATGCTCATACATACACGTGTATACATACACATGTGCCTTTGATTCTTCATGTGTGTCATACATCTCAGTGACAAGGGGCCGTATTACAGAGAGATCTTAACTTTAAAACTCTTAACTTTAGGATAACCCCACTAGTGTCCTAACTTCAAAATTTCTTGAAACCCACCTTTAAAAAACACGAGCACTTTTCAAGAATAGCATTAACATTTATTACTATTACACAAGATAAAGAAAAGCTATGTTTTATGGTGGAGACTTAATAACCACACTTTTACTGAAAGTAACAATAAAATTGGACAGAAAAGATGTGCATATTAATATACTATTTTTATTCAGTTATATGCAACAGACAGATCAAACTGCTTTGTTTGTTTTTTTTGTTTTTTGACTAACCCAAATAATTTTTGTTTTTTGACTAACCCAAATAATGTGTAGTTGTGTAAGTTGTGTAACTTCCGTTTGGGTACTCTCCTGTTACAGTCTCCAAAGAAATCCATGTTAAAATGGCGTAAAAAAAGATCTACTTAATTAAACTGCAACTTTTCAACATAACTAAACATAAAAATGTGCACAGAATTAAGCTGTGCTGTTGTTGGCTGCCACAGTAATAAACTTAAGGAATTCCTGTAAAGTGCTTGTTTTGTGTACCAGCAAATCTGTCCATGCTCGGCTTTGTATTCCATTGCATAAACAATAATGTGTGTGAAATAAAAAAACAACCTGTCAAAATAAAGTGTGCTCCTATCATTTCGTGGACAAAATCCTGTGAACTTTGCCCCAATCGGGAGCTGTATATATATGCCCTTATCTGTTTCTCATCATCCCTTTATATTTCCACTCATTAAACTATGACAGGTGTGTTACTACAAAAAGAAGGCTATATATGTGACACTGTAAGGTGATGAAACTATGGCACCATACGCTTTTTAAAACCCTTTTCATGTGTGTAATGTGACATTGTCGGCTGGGAAAATACGCTTATTTGACTAGAAACACCAGACAAGAAATGTAAACCATTGTTCCAAGAATGTGGATAATATCTTTAATGTGCTTAACAGCTCTTCTACTCCTATTAGGATAACTTCAGATATCACAGATATGTTTTTTTTTGTTTTTGTTTTGGTACAGTCAAAGCGTGATACAAAACCCACCAGTGGCGGCTACTGGTCTGTCAAATAGGGGAAGCTCATTTTCGGCCTACATCGTAAAATTGTCTATTTATTTATTCACAAGAATGTGCCTTATTGTCATAAGTAAGTCACAATGCAAACAATCGTAAAAAAAAAAAGCTTTAGTTTTATTATGCAAAATATGATGTATTTTTTCTTTTAGTCAGATGCTACTATATAGTATAAATATTTTGCAATTTAAATAAGGTTATTATGGAGATTTATTTAATTATTTATTTCTAAAGTATTTTAATAGAAATATAAGGTTTCATTATGGTATGTTAAAATTTTTCAAGATTACTATATATTATAGTCATCCTCCATGTTAATATTTAATGTAGTAATCTATATATATATATTGATTACTACATTAAATATTAACATGAATGAATGAATGAACGATCTAAAAAAAATATTAAACTCTGTAGAAGTGAAACAAGGAATGTGGTGTATAATTGTGTGAAATGTATGATGAAAATCAAGCAATTTCGCCAAGCAAATATAAAGAAATAGGTTGCAGCAGTTTTATTTCGACTGAACTTGAGAAATCCGCGATGGGACTGAGCGCGAATAGCTTCAGCGATTCCTTATAGTACAAAATCGCTGTCAGTCAAAAGGAGATGCAATCTTTCGACAGACCCTCCAATCATCACGCAGAAGCTCGGAGTCCAGGCCAGCCCACTCCTCATTTGCTCCTCATTCACCCCCAGAGACGCTGAGCGTCCGTGGGCGGGACATAATCGCAGCGTTTATCCAATGACCGTCTAGTTTCAAAGCACTGAAAAAAAACGTTCAAAGCAGCCGCATTGAAGTCAATGGACGCTGGGCTTCAACGGGGAAATGCACTGTGACGCTACGGGAATGTATGAGAAGAAAATCAAGTCAGCCGACCTGCTATATCTAACTGATTCTGAACGAACTCGTCTTTGAGATGAACGTTTTCTAACGCATTTTTAGTCAATAAAATGTTAATACAATAGTACATAATTTGACCATTAATTTTGTGACATTATAGGGGAAGCTGAGCTTCCCTTGCAGTCTTAAAGAAATCGCCACTGAAACCCACAGTGGGGACAATGTGCTGGTCAAATGCTGAAGTTACAGCTGTAATAAAGCATTTTAAAGCTCATATAGCCAAAGGAAAACTGGCCACAATGACTGAGTGCCAGCAGTATAAAACTTCTGAGGATCCTGTTCTGTAATGCTGTATGAAAAAGAGAGAGACCACTCTGACTTTTATTCAAATGTTTTGTAAGCAGAAAGTGCAAGCTAATCTGCTACCTCAAGCTAGTGATGGGCGCTTTGTAAGCACTGCTTCGTAAGGCTTCGAAACTTTTGTGAATCATTTGTTTTGAAACAGTGGCTTCGAAACCATAGTAACCACAAAATTAACCATGGTTTTACTAAAAAAAACATGGTTTTACTACAAGAACTATGGTTTAGCTGTGTTTTTCGTAGTAAAACCATAGTAACCACAGAATTAACCATGGTTTTACTAAAGAAACTATGTTTTAACTATAGTTTTTGTAGTAAAACCATAGTAACCACAAAATTAACCATGGTTTAACTATGTTTTATGGTTTTAACCATGTTTTAAACTGCCAAAGTCACTTGATTTCAGTAAATGAGGCTTCATTATGGCATAGCTGTTTTGAAACATTTTGCAATTTGAATGGTTTGCCATTGGGGGGGCGATGATCGTTGTAAACCCATGAATCAGGCAAGTTCATTGAGTTTAGAATAGCTGTATGGTTTTTTGATCTCTGATTGGTTTAATCAATTTGCATACATTTTAATGAGACATTTGTGTAATTAAAAGGATGAGAAGTAGATAATAGTCTCTTACTCGCCTCCATATGAGCTCTCCAAAAAAACAAACCCTGCAAATTAATATAAAATATTTTAAAAACCACATAGTATTGTGGTTATACTATAGTGAATAATTTTGCAAAGCAATTGGTTCAATTGACTCAAAGCTTCAGAAAGGTTAATTTTTCCCACCACTACCTCAAGCTTTTGCAATGTATAAGTATTTGCAATTAAACACAATCACAAATGCTTAAAAGCAAACTTTTTGAAAGATATAAAAGGGTCAAGAGCCTAAACACTGATCACAATGGTGGCATAATTTTCTGACCAATAAAACATCAACCTTAAAATTCTGTTAATGTTAATGAGCTGTTAACGTTAATGAGTTTCCGTAGAAGTCATACTGGTTAGTAGTGAGGGAAGCTGGTAATGCTGTTTGTGGAGCTGTTTAATCCTCCTCTGCTGAGATCTTCAGACATTTAATGTCTTCTTTTATTTTAGTTGATTTCATCTAAGGCTATGGCTGATGTCATTTGTAGTTCTTCTGTTTCTCTGTTCTTCAGTGATTCTGCTTGTTATCAGCAGGTGGTCATCACTACTAAACAATCATTATTTAATTACTCACTTAAATATCATATTAACTTCAGCACTCCTTCAGTGTTATTTCAACACGATTTGGACCAAATGTACTCTGAGCAGAGTTAACTTGCTTATGCGCACCTACACTGTAAAAAAATAAAGAACACAATTTGTTGAGTGAACTTAAAATAATTTGTTACCCTGCTGCCTTAAAATTTTTAAGTTCAGTCCACTAAAATAAGTTTAGTCAACTTGAAATGTTAAGTTGTACTAAGTAACAACTTAGATATTTGTGTTTGCTAAACTTAACAGATGGGTAAGTAACCCAGCTGCTTTGAGTTGATTTAACTCAAATATCTAAGCTGTCACTTAGTATAATTTAACATTTCAAGTTGAATAAACTTTTTTTGAGTTGACTGAACTTAAAATTTTAAGGCAGCCAGGTTACAAATTATTTTAAGTTGACTCAACAAATTGTTTTTTACAGTGTAAGCACCTCTTATGTGCATCCCTGCATATAATGTCTTATTATTGTAATTGAATTAATGTAATTAAGAGAGGTGTGCCCTGTTCAGCAGCAGAGACTCCAACAACACATGCATTCAGGACATGAGAGAAAAACTAAAGGAGGAGAACAATGAAAACTGACTGAGAGATGAGAGGACAAACAGAAACACATAAAATGTGTTTTATCCTTTATTGAGAAAATATGGCACATAGATTAAAATGTGAATGTATGTACACACATATACACACATTCACAGAATGAGTTAAGCAGATTTCTAGGACCTAGCATGCTTTGCTTCTGACTGTTAATGGAGAGTAAAAAAATAAATTAAGTGTTATTTCATGTGTTTTTTTACTCAATATTAATATAAGGGGAGATCTGTTAGTGTTTAATGTTTTATTAATTTGAAATGCAAAAGGGTTTCTGGCAAGTTTGTGTGGTTACCATTGTGCAGAAGAGTAGAGCCTGTGTTTAGGATGATGACTGGCCAAGTGCCATTAATGTATTTAAAAACAACTAGCTGTTTGCTTTTCAGCACAGGTCAGTCTGTTCACTAAGCCCTTTATAATGAGCAGGTGTGGTTATGCTATTATAAGCCAGCTATATTTTAAAATATGAAACATGTATATTATATGTACAGGGTTGTTAAACAAAAGAAATATATTTTTCCATGTGTGTGTGTGTATATGCACTAGTGATGGGAAAATGAACCATTCCAAAGCGTCGAATCAACTGAACCAATTGCTTCGCAAAATGATTCACTGTTTCAAAGCATTCAAAACACCACACGCTAATGCCGCCTGCTGGTAAGAGTTAGTTAACTGCTACTAATCCTTTTAATTATACAAATGCCTCGTTTAAAATGTCTACAAATTGATGAAACTAATCCGAGATCAGGTAAAAACTATAGACGCTGGTTCAGTGATTCACCTCTGGGGGGGCGATCTTAGTGAACTCGCATTATTCACGGGTTTACAGAGATTGCCCCCCAATGGCAAACCATTGAAATTTTTGAAACCATTGAAATAATTATTAAATGTATTATTGAATATAAATTAACATACAATCCGAAATAGAAACAAAGATATTGTCCTCGCATGTGCACATGCAATTCAACAGCCAGCCAAGCTCCATCCATAAACAGTGGTGGCGTTTCACAAAAGCATAGCATATGGCATAAGGGGATAGAAAGAGAAAAACTTTTTTTTTGGTCTTTTTTTCTCCAATAGTTCATCAGAGTTGGTATTGTTGCTTTATCAAACCCTTGCACTTAATATTTTGAAAATAAATGAAAATCAAACTCAAATGGAGTTAATGTTTTTGAACAGCGAATGACAGAATGTTTTGTCTGTCATTAGAACAGCTGTATCAAGTGGATAATATTAGTTTTTCTTGTCGTTTCGTACATTTGGCCAAAATCTCATGATATAAACAATGAAGCGCTATATGCACAGCATATCTGAAACGTACAATAGTAAATTGGCTACAAATAGACGGCAAACGCTAAGACTCTCCTCTGCTCTTTAAACACACAAAATCATTAGCGTTTACAGACATAGTGTTTGAGTAAAGAAAGCGCTGTACTTATTGAAACATCAGCTATTTATTTATTGCAAACAAGCGGAGAGCTGTCTCCAACGCTTCTGAATGAATGCAGGGTGAAATTACAAGGTTTCACTGACAGTTTGAGGATCCAATGGTGTTACGGGGTTTAGTGACATGGTCTTTTGAATACTTTTCAATGGTAAATATTTGTAAAACCCTGATGTAAAAAATTGTAAAAATAGCACTGATTTAAAATAATAATAATTAAATATATTAGAGATATGAATGTTGGATAATTTTCTATGGCACACCTGACTGGGCTAGGGTATGGCGACTGCTCTGAGACTTATATCTCAAAAAGGGCTCAAAAATTATTGATGTAATATATGAAGAGTTCAGATGCAAAACCAGCTAAAAGCCATCTCGGTCAAAAATGAGATAATGATACTGAGTGAATGCTCCTGACACATATTATACGTCCATCAAATACTTTTGCTTCAAACTCGCTAAATTCCAGCCTCAGCCCAATCAGAAGTACCAGTACTTACACAGAAACCTATACAAAGTAGCCAGAAACAAATGCTCTTTTTAAAGAAATACGTCAGATGGATTTAGAGGCTTTTGCATCTGAATTCTTCCTATTTCCTTAAATGAGAATATCAGAAAAGTCAGATCAGAAATCAGAATCAGAATCCCAAAAATCAGAACAAATAGAGATATTGACTCGTACAGACAAGTTGTCTTCTCAAAGAAGAATGAAATCAACACATTGAGTGCCATGTCAAATAAAGGCTAGGCTAACAGCTAGAGGCTATTACTTAAATTACATCAAATCAAAGCTTCAAAAGAACTTATCACACATATGTGTACATATATGTATATGTAATCGAGCAGTACCTTACAGATGATGCTTATACAAACACAAAACAAAGGATGGCATCCAAAGATCGAGGAGAAACTGACTGCATGAAAAATGTGCTCCACTCTGAACTCACTTCGAATAGAACTGCCACTAGGTGGCGCCAAACCTATACAAGTAACAAACTCGGAGCAGAACATTATTGTGTGTATAATGACAATAAAAGGCATTCAGTCATTCATTCAATATGTGAAAGCAACAACATATATACTATAATTACACAATATATTATTCTGTACATTTTGTAATATACCTTTATATCTTTTATATGTATCATTCATATATGTGACCTTGGACCACAAAACCAGTCATAAGTGTAAACTATAAAATAGCTGAATAAATAAGCTTTCCATTGACGTATGGTTTGTTAGGATCTGACAATATTTGGCCGAGATACAGCTATTTGAAAATCTGGAATCTAATAGTTTCAAAAAGTTGTCTAAATGAAGTTCATAGCAATGCATATTATTAATTAAAAATTAAGTTTGGATATATTTACGGTAGAAAATTTACAAAATATCTTGATGGAACATGATCTTTACTTAATATTCCAGTGATTTTTGGCATAAAAGAAAAATTGATAAATTTGACCCATCCAATGTGTTTTTGGCTACTGCTACAAATATACCCGTGCAACATAAGACTGGTTTTGTGGTCCAGGGTCACATATTAGAAAATATATTTTCTTTGCAATAAGGGGTGATTTACAATGTGCAAAGATTTATTGAAGAAAACCAGTAACCCAGTATTACACAGTAAAGCTGATACATTAAAGTTAGAATAAAACATGGACATCTTGTTAATACACTGAATGGCACTGTTTTCACTGGCGTACAACACTGTTCAGAAAGTTTCAAATTCAAATTCATCTTTAAATTCAAAGCCTATTGTTATATTTTTACTTGGGCACTATTAATATCCCTGCACACTATATGTACAAATTATTTCATGCAGTTTTATTAATTGATAGATATTATGAAAATATTATGTACATGGATGCCATGAGAAAACAAATTACAGTTTATATTGTAAATTCATAAGAAGGTCACTGTCCCTGGTCTCAGAATTTTACCTTTACGTCTTGCATTGGCAAGTTTATATCAAGAACTTTTGAAAATGGGCCTCCACATGTGTGTGGTGTGTGGTTCCTCGCAGGAATGTTGTTAAATCTGACATAGAAACACTGAAGAATCAGAATAAATCTTAAACCCAGCATAGAGGGGTTCAGTGAATGTGGTGTTGAATGTGTATAAGTGTGTGAGTGTGTGTGTGTCAGAGACACTGTAGAAGGACAGAGTGCCAGCCGACCAGTCCAGATACACTCCTACTCTATTAGAGGATGAAGAGCGAGGAATGTCAGTGCTTTTATTATTGTGCCATACAGTGTAAGTCGTATCACAATAGTAAAGATTCCAGGACTTTTCATTGAGTCCAAACCAACAACCAATACCTCCCTTCCTGTTGATTCCTTTATATGCCACTGCTACATGACCCAAGCCGCTCCATTCAGCCTCCCAGTAACAGCGTCCAGTCAGACTCTCTCGACACAGAACCTGCTCAAAGCGTTCAAATCTCTCTGAATGATCAGGATATGGCTGATTCTCTTTCACATATGTTGTTTTTTTGTTCCCATCAGAAAGGATGAGTTGAGTGTGTGCTGTGTTTGGATCCAGTGTGAGATCACAGGCATCTGGACACAGAAAGGCATATCAAAACATCTACAACATTATTAAAAACTGATAGGTGCATTTGTGTGTGCGAGGACTCACATTTTCGTAGACCTGGTGTGATCCTAAAATGTCCTCCATGGTCCAAACTGAACATATATATAAACAAAAAATGTTAATGGAATTCATTACTTTTCAAATGGTTTTACTGTTGTGTAAAACAAAATTTCCCAAAGAGGTTTGTGAACTGATGAAAAATCACAATGCGCATACTCTCCAAAATGGTGCTAGGGTGACGCGGAGAAGAACAATAGTTGAATAAAATTGTTGTTTTTGTTTTCTTTGCACACAAATGGTATTCTCTTAGCTTCATAAATTTACAGATAAACCCCTGATGTCACATGGACTATTTTAACAATATTCGTACTAAATTTCTGTACCGTAGTAGTTCCCCTTCAAAGGAACTTTGAGCTGCGTCCCGATCTAGGGGACACTTTGGGAAATGCTGCCAATATGACTAGTGTCTGAAGAGTGTGTAAAACAACTCCAATCCTATTGGCCCACGTGGACAGTGACATTATAGGCGGGTACCTGAAAGTATAAAAGGGCACCTGCTGAACACCCCATACAGCAAAAAAACATGTATTTTCAAATATATTTCAAAATATATGAAGAATGACCAAAAAATATATTTGTTAAATATATTTCATTTCAAATATATTTTCTACTAATTTATTTTTTGGCCATTTTTGGAATACGCTTAAAAAATTATGGTAAAAAAATAAATAAAATAAAATAAAATATCCTAATTTAAATAATATTCAAAAAATAAAATATAAATAAAAACTTTTGCGGAAATGTTAATTTAATGTTTTACAAAATGAATACTGCTTGAATTATTCTGATGAGATACCTTAACTTTAAAACAAAATAGTAAAAAAAAAAAAAAAAGGTCATATGACAATCAGAGGATTATTAAACAACTCCATAAACAACACTACCAGCTTCACACATTACTGACCAGATTAACCTGATTTCTTTCATACAAAAGTTCTTATTGAGAGTTAACAGGTTTAGATTTTTACTGAAAATTATACAGTCTGTAACTGTATTTCTGAAGCACATTTGTTATGGCAAAATTGCAGAAGAAACTCTCATTGGAAGAAGTTGTAATCATGTAGTGGTTGTTTCATAATCTGGTCTCTGATTATTTAATATTTGTTATTGATTTTACACAGCTGTGATGTTTTGAAAGATTTTATAAAGTCATTATGTAGAAAACAGTCTGGCAGGATATTTGAGGCACACACAGACATCAAGAATCAGCATATGAATATCAACAATGGTGACAAAATATTCAGATATACAGATCAACTCTGAACATCACAAAATAACCTATAGATTCCCAAAAAAAGCTGTTTAAAGATTGTCACCACTGTTGAGATACATGTGCTGATTCTGAAGTCAATATCAACATCAATATATATTTTTTTTCTTTAACTTAAAATCTGAACCTCATATTGGTACAATATTTCTACCACAAAAATGCAGCCTTCAACTTTATACAGCATTAATAGCTAACAAAGCTAGCCTCTTAATGAGTTATTCTTAACTGCTACTTGCTGATGCCTACAGCACCAGCAATAAATAGCCAACATCATCTGACATCATTTTTCCTTTGTACTTGTCATTTTAACAAACATGCTTTAGAAACAACTTAACTTTAGAGTTAAAGAACCCAGAAAAAAATAACACTTTAATCAAGGTATAAGAGCCCAACTAAAGCAAACACTGATCTCTATCATGGTGACATCTTAACTGTTTTCAGTAAAACATCAACATCTGAAACTCGGTTAATTTCTTAAAATGAGTCCAAAAATGAGTAACTTTTGTATGAAATAATGTTTGACTGGTTTGTAGTAAATGAAGATGCTCAGATCTAGAGAGATCTGATAGTTTATTATTCTATTGCTGCAAGTCCTTTGAGTTTGATTTATTTATTCATTTATTTATTTATAAAGTAAAGGTGTTTGATCATAATAGTTCACGAAATATCTGTAAAATAACAGTGTTTGTTAAAGTTTAAATACTATTTTTGCACTTTATTTAAGTTAGGATATTTTACTTGAATTTTACAGTTTTTGTTAGACAGTTGTTGCTGCAAGTCATGTGCTCTTTATTGTTTTGTTGTTGTTTTAATAGTGTGAGAAATGGTGCCATTTGCACCATCTGGTGGTGATTTCATCTATTATTGTCACCTTTATTTCTGAAATTTACATACATTTCTATTAAATTTAAGAAAAAAAGAAACACTATGAATAATACTGTATTTATCTGTATAAAAATGAGAATTATAATGATAAAACACTTAAAATAATAGCTACAGATTTTAGTAATTTTACAGTGTTTTGCATAAAATTTAAAATGACTGGAGAAATGACTGTTTATTATGAAAATATATTAATATATTTAAAATATGTATTTTTGAAAATATATTTATACATTCAAAATATATTGTAAAAATAATATATATACAAAATGGCCAAGAAATATATTTACATAAATATAAACAACAAACAAATGTGTCTTTTCATTTCAGTTAAATTTAATTTAAAGTAGGGCTGTCAAAATTAACGTATTATTCATAATTCATTTTAACGGCACTAATTTTATTAAAGCACAATTAATGCAGCAGGCATTTTCTGATGAAAATGTGCGATTTAATTACGATTAATCATGAGTTAACTAATGACAATCATGCGATTAATCGAAATTCGATATTTTTGTTGATATGGTTATCACTGTCAATCATCTCAAGTTTCGTCAGTGACAATTTCGCATATTCGCTCTTGGATTTAAATGCGGGTGCATGAAAAATAAAGGTTTTGTTTGAAAATAGATTGTATGGAAGCGAGTGCCACATGCTCCTTTTAAAATCACTGATGTCAATTATTTAAGTATAATTAAGGAAGCTAACTGCACTATAGTTTGCTTATTTACAATAGACCTCATTCATGAAACATGAGCAGAACAAATTTGTGTGTAAATCATTAGTAAAGCCATTCTAACATAAACTTTCAAATTCATGAAAATTTTCGTATTTTCAAAATGTTGGTATGAAAGAAATGTACATCTGCTCCTTACCATGGGTAAATATGTGCGCAAAACACTCTGTGTTCTTTTTGACAAACTGATGACACTGAATTTTGAAGCACTGCCATAATAATTACAAGTTCATTTGCCCTTAACCCCCTTTTTTTTTTTTTTAGCTGACTTGATAACTGTAAAAAGCAGCCGTCATCACTCAATTTACTCGTCCGTAAATAGTGGAGGTGCAGGACAAGTACCAACCAACCATCCTACTTAATGACTGCCTACAACAATGGAGAAGTCAATATTACAGGTTACTGCTTTTATACATTTAGTAAAATCCTTAAAAATGAGATACTAGTAATACGATGCTGCTGGGAATATACCAAATCATAGGAACTAAGGCATCTCAGCTGTAAAAATGTTTTGCCACCAAAGCGTTTTCAAGTGCCACCAACTGGCCATTTAAGAAGAGCACCTGACATTTTTTCAGATGGCTAAAAACTCTTTGGTGGACACGTTACTGAATATTTATTGTTAGGCATACGGCCTTTTAGTCTTTTTTGCATTTACGCAACATACTGGAGCCAAACCTGAGGAAGTAGAACAGAATATTCCACTATGCAATTTGCGTAGCTGTAATTCATTTACGAAGCATTTGTAAATATAACTAAAAAAAAATTGTTTGTAACAAATATAAAGAAATGTGAGAATGTGGACATTTAGTATATAAATCCATTAAACAGGCTACCACTTTTATTGTTCCAATGCAAAGTAAACCTTTTCTTTATTTCAAGATAGATTCATATTATAGAAATAATCTAAAATATGGTATAGTACTGCACAGCAAAAATCCCTCAGAGAACATTTAAAGTCTCACTCTAAATAAAATAACACTTAAGCAGAGGTATAATTAATCAGATAATTAAGAGATTAATTAAAGAAGTCCTCTTCCAGAACAAAAAATTACAAATAATTTACCCTCTTGTCATCCAAGATGTTCATGTGTTTCTTCAGTTGATAATAAATTGTTTCTCAAGTTTGAACTTCCAAAATGCAGTTTAATACAGCTTCAAATGGCTCTAAATGCTTATCTAGCAAAACGAACGGTTATTTTTTTAAACAAAATAACAATGTATTTACTTTTTAACCTCAAACACTCATCTTGTCTTGTCTTTTACACATAGTCTGTGTAATCCTGATCAATACAGTTAGGGTATGTCGAAAAACTCCAGTCTCGTTTTCTTCTTCAATGTCAAATTGTCCTACATCACTGTTTTTGCCTTTTATTGTAAAGGGGTTTGATCTTCTCTGTATGTTCACTTTGTAAACACTTGGTCGGTACTTCTGCAGCGATGTAGGATGATTTTGAAGTTGGGAAAGAAAACGAGATGGGAGTTTTTCGGTCAAGTGTTTTGACTGGAAAAAACAGAGTTCACCCAGACTTAGACAAGATGAGCATTTGAGATTAAAAGGTATGTAAATTGTCAATTTATTTAGAAAATGACAGATTGTTTTGCTAGATTAGACTCTTCTTCCTCAGCTAGGATCATTTAGAGCCATTTGAAGCTGCTCTAAAACTGCATTTTGGAAGCTCAAACTCACGGCCACCATAGAAGTCCACTATATGGAGAGAAATCCTGCAATATTTTCCTCAAAAACCATACTTTCTTTACAACCGAAGAAAGAAAGACATGAACATCATGGATGGCAAGGGGGTGAGTACATTATCTGAACATTTTTGTTCTGAAAGTGAATCTCTCCTTGAACAAAAGGTGATGAACACAGAAACAGAAAAGTGCTACTTCGAAAAAATAAAAGGTTAAATGAATCCATATAAACAGAGTGATTGAGTGAATTCAGAAATCTACAAGTAACAAGTAATAAAGTAATAAGACATAAGAATCCAAGATGGTGCCTGTGTCGACATGCCATCTACTGCTCTCCTGCCTTATAGTCTGGTTGCTTGCTTTGTACTCAAATGCTCTCTGATCTTGTTTTCCTACATTTATTGTGGTTTTGAGTGCTTACACATTCGAGCAGTTCAGAAAATCAAAAACTATAACTATAAAATAAAAAAAAAAAAAAAAAAATATATATATATATATATATATATATATATATATATATACAGGGGTTGGACAGTGAAACTAAAACACCTGGGTTTAGACCACAATTAGTATGGTGTTTGGCCAATACAGCATTATTTCATCTTGGGAATGACAAATACAAGTCCTGCACAGTAGCCAGAAGGATTTTGAGCCATTCCTTTCGCAGAACAGTGGCCAGGTCACTATGTGATGTTGGTGTATGAAAACATTTCCTGACTCGCTCCTCCAAAACACCCCAAAGTGGCTCAATAATATTCAGATCTGGTGACTGTGCAGGTCATGGGAGATGTTTAACTTTACTTTCATGTTCATCAAATCACTCTTGTCACCAGCCTTGCTGTGTGTATTGGTGCATTATCATCCTAATACATGGCACCACCTTCAGGGTACAATGTTTGAGCTATTGGGTGCACATAGTCAACCTTTACACTCTGCTCTTATTGGTGGAATGTGCGATCAGTAAAGACTGGCCACCAGGCTGCATAAATATAGCCATGAAACCTCCAACACTATATTGGCCAGTGTTTCAGTTTCATTGTCCAACCCCTGTATATATACACATTTTAAATAATTGAAGTTGTTTACTTTCACTGAGTTGTGAAATGGGAAAGCTGAAAAATTTAACTCCATCTGCGACACGTTTTCCACACTGAAAATAATATTATAACCACTCAACTTACTTAAGTATCTGCAGTTTATAATTTGGATCCTCCAGTTTGTGGTTGAGCAGCTGGTCTCCTGATTGTCCTGGGTGATTGTAGCTCAGATCAAGCTCTCTCAAGTGTGAGGGGTTTGAACTCAGAGCTGAAGACAAATAACCACAGCCTTCCTTTGTCACCATACAGCCAGACAACCTACAGAAAGAGCAAAGGTCTTAAATATCATTCATGTTTTTGTTTTGAAGTTATATAGCCACTGGTCACTGTTTATTCAGTTTGTGACTGAATTACATACATTTCAATTGTGGGCAAATTCATACTGAGTGGCAATTAAGGGAAGAGTTGCCATGGCGACTTCAGTCAACAAAGAAGGCTGCTTGACTAAAGGGTAAACTCTTGTCTCTCTTTTTCTTTATTACAAAAAAGGTTAGTAAAATGATCAAATGTCAAGGAAAAAACTATAATTACATTACTTACATTGAAATGGTGAAGTTTATGAGTAACTATACATAAAAGAAGCATTTTAATATATTTATTGATGGGTTGTTTTAATGTTGAAGTTATCAACTGTCAGTGTGTGTGTGTACAAAAATACAATATAACGGATACTGTTATTAGGGCTGTTCGATTCCGAAAATTTTGGAATCGAGTCCGATTCCGATTCCTGGTTCTGGAATCGATGGGATTCGATTCCAAGAATTGATTCCTCATCGATTCTTCTTCGATTCTTGTTTTTTTAGATTGGAGGAACCTAATTTCGCCATCACTGTAGGATATAAAAGTCTTAGAAAGTAACCTTTTCATAATATGAAGCTTTGTTTTTATAAATTATGATACATTTCTGTATTTAAATTATTTTTATCTGCGTTGCCCATGAAATTAGTCATAGCCCACAGCAGTGTACATGCGTTTATTGCATGAATGAAACAAGACGTGTACGGTTCAGCTGAATGATGTTACTTCAACCGTATGCGTTGCACAGAATTAACAAACTGTACACTGAAACAAAATAACCAGAACATTAACAACAACATTGCTATAAGAGCTTGTGGTTTATCTGTCAGTCAGACGCTCACTCTCCGCCACTTATCTGTGCTCTCGGTGCTTTCAAAATGATCACAGGCTGATAGAAAGGTTAAAAATAGCATTTGATTTAAGATGGAAATAGGATCAAGACCCGATCACGTCATGATCTATTCTTTTGTGCAGCGCTCATGTGGACAACATAAGCCAGTTCCACCGTAAAATAACTTCTGAATCATTTTTGAACTGGTTCATTAAAACGATCTATCCAAAAGAACCTTTTGTGGAAACGAATCAGACTTCTAATCACTATTAGCGCGCAAAGCTGCATCTTCAAACTCAGATATGCTCAGTACCGACTCCTTTCATTCAGTTTATTTTCGTGAATCGACGTTCAGCGACGTTTGATGACAGCAGCCAAGATATGCAGCCTTCGTATGATGCAGCCGTTCATTTGAGAGGCGCCCATATAAGCTTTGTTTGAACTGAAAACGGCTCTGAATGGGGAGTCGATTCCCCCGACGGAATCGATTCCAACCTTTGGAATCGACTCTCGATTCCCAACGCCTCGGAATCGAGGAATCGATTATTTTTGGAATCGATTCCCAGGCCTAACTGTTATTACTCACCTGTGTTACTTACCTGTGTTACCTGAATTCAGACTGCTATGCGAGTTGTGTGAAACATTGATAGACGTTTGTTACCTTGTTTAACTGTTTATTTGTTGCCACTGAGTGCTTGTATGTACTGATACATTTTTCTTAATGTGGAATACTGTGGGTTAAAGTTCCATGAATTTGTTTTGATTAAAGTCAACAAAGAAGGCTGCTTGACTAAAGGCAAACTCTTGTCTCTCTCTTTCTTTATTACAAAAAAGACATTTCTCATCTGTTGAGTAGACTTCCAGGGCAGGGTCTGCAACACAAGTCTGCGGCACATTAACAGCTCTGACGCGGCCACCGGAGCTGATCACAGCCACTCTAGTCAATGTCAAAATGGCATTTATTGTTTGAATTTCCTGGGGGAAAAAATGCTGTACTTGTTTGGTACACATGCGTACTGAATCAAAAGACCCATACCGAAAAATTTTGGTACGAATATGTGTACCGTCACACCCCTAGGCTAGCTTGAATGAACTCTAACTCTATTGATCCTGAGTGTGACAAGTGTCATTCTGGTTCAACTACTCTAATCCATATGCTCTGGTCCTACCCTGCACTGTCTTCTTTTTGGAGGCAAATTTTTGTCTCATTGTCAGCCATTGCCTACTTGTCTAGTTACTGGTTTATTTGGGGTTCTCCCACCTGGCCACTCTTTACCTTCTCATTTTTCAGACTTTGTAGCCTTTTTAACCCTTTTGGCTAGGCGTTTAGTTCTTCTTAACTAGAAGAGCCCTTACCCCCCGTCTCACACCCACTGGTTAAGAGATGTTCTTTAAGAAATTAGAGAAAATTAGGTACTAGGTATTAGGTAAATTAGGTGTTAGGTATGTCAAAGCTCTGCAGAGATTAAGTCTCAGAGTCATTTTGCCATCTCGGCTCAAATTGTTCTAAAAAAACAGTTTCGTCTATCGACACAATATTGATAACTACAAGTTGTGCCTTCGCAACTTTGGTGCTTGGCCCCTAATAAGAGCACCACCGTATACAATAAAAATCAACAGCATGATCTATTCATGCTGCATTGCATGCTGGGAACCTTCAGAGTACATATGCACTGTAAATATATGCAATATATTTCTGAGAGTGCATGTATATACAAGAAGTCCTGCTGTGAAATTACTGTGAAAGTAATGCAATTATTAACCTTGAATATACTGTAATTTCACACTAATATTTTTAACAGTGTGTATCTGCATTCAGACACTGGGTTTCTCAGTGCTGTCAAAATAGTGTTGTTGATGCTTACTGGCCAAACAGATAAAACGTATTGGCCAATGTTTAATGCCAAGAAAAAAAGCCAAATATCATCTGATATAGCACCTTTGTGATGTATTGGTCGACCACTGTATTGTTAAAGCCAAATTTTGGTGAGGTATTCCATGAATTAGGAAAAGAATTCTTATATTGAGATCCACCAGTCAGAACAATCACTACATCAATGCCTATGTTCCATGATTCAAGAAGTGTTCCTTTTTATAGAACATACCAGCAACAATACAAATAATCCAATATCATATGTCATACCAATATGTAATTTAATGTATGTAGTAATTTAATGTATTTTTCATATTTTACTTTATTATTTATATCAACCCAGACTGGGGATTGTTCAGATTAGACCCCTCATGTCCTGCATGTTCTATGTTTGATTTATGGATTTCCAGAAATCAGTCTCCAACATGGGAACACAATTCAAATTATGCGTTTGTATCTTACTGAAAGCAAATTAATGTTAACAATAGGAACAATGGTGAGGTTAAGCAGTTCGCAAACAACTTGTGCTAAATGCTTTAAAAGAAAATGGAAAGTAGCCTAAACATTCAAAGTATCAGGATATTAGTACAAATATTACTACTACAAACCTCAATATCTCCAGCTGACAGTTTAAACTTTTCAGTCCATCCGAGAGTAGCCTCACTCCTGAATCCTGTAGGTCATTGTTAGTCAGGTCCAGATCTCTCAGGACACAGTTTGAAGATTGTAGAGCTGATAACAAACTCTCACAACACTGACCAGTGAGATTGCAGCCAGCAAGGCTATGGGACAAAACATAAATTAAAGTAGTAATTACTTTAACTTTGTAACCACATAGTCATAGCTAGTGTTTGCAAAAAGGTGGAATATTTCCAGTAAATCTTGGAAACTTCATGGGATTTTTTGGATTTTTGGGAAGTTTCCGGAAATTTAGTGGAAATTTTCCACCCCTTTGCAACCCTAGTCTTAGCCAAGCACTAAACTGGCACACATACCATAGTATTGTGAGTATTATATAATAGTAACAATATCAATGTGCCTTAACTACAGTGAAATTTAGATTTTTATGGGAATGTTTGAGGAGTTACCACTTACAGAGCTTTTGTGCAGTTGATCACAGCTGGTACCAGTCTTCTTCTACCCTCATCTGATGTGTTGTATTTCTTGAGGTCCAGCTCATCCAGCACCTCCTCTGACATTTGAAGCATGTAGGCGATTGTTGAGCAGTGAGCAGGAGAGAGTTTCTTCTCTGTGTAATTAACTGATTTCACAAACTCCTGAATCTCTCTAGACAGAGTCTGATCTTTTACTTCCAACAGACAGAGGAACAGATTGATGGACCTTTCAGTGGTGAGTCCATGTCCAGCTTTGATCTTCTCTTTGATGAACTCTGTGGTTCTCCTTATGCTCTCTGAGCTGTTCTTTGTCTGTGACAGTAGATCCTGTAAGAGTCTCTGATTGGAGTCCAGTGAGATGCCCAACAGGAACCGCAAGAACAGATCCAGCTGTCCATTTTCGTTCATTACAGCCTTATCAGCCACTCTTTCATGGAGATTTTCCAGGGAATCAAAACATTGTTCAGTAGTGCTCTCTATGTGGTAGTAAAACACATAGAAAGCAGCGAGAAACTCCTGAACACTCAGATGGATAAAGCTGTAGACTTTCCTCTGATGAATCACAGATTCCTCCTTAAAGATCTCAGTGCAAATCCCAGAATACACTGAGGCGTCAGTGACATCTATGCCACTTTCAGTCAGGTCCTCCTCATAGAACATCACATTGCCCTTCATCAGTTGTTTGAAAGCCACTTCAGCAATTTTCACAATCACATCTCTGTTGGACTGCAGGAGTTTCTCTGAATCTCTCTCTTCATACTTCTGGTTCCTCATGTTAATATGAATCCGCAGGAAGTGGATGTACATTTCAGTCAAAGTTTGAGGGATTTCTACACTCAGATCTTCTTTCAGGAGCTTCTGAAGCACAGTGGATGAGATCCAGCAGAAGACGGGGATGTGGCACATGATGTGGAGGCTTCTTGCTCTTCTGATGTGTGAGATGATTCTGCTGACTTGATGCTGGTCACTGAATCTCTTCCTGAAATATTCCTCCATCTGAGGCTCACTGAATCCCTGAATTTCTGTCACATGGTTGATGTATTTGAAGGGTATCTGATTGGCTGCTGCTGGTCTGGAGGTGATCCAGATGAGAGCAGAGGGAAGCAACTCTCCTTTCATGAGGTTTGACATCAACACACCCACTGATGAAGACTCGTTCACATCACAAACTTTCTGAGCATCTGAAAACATCAGTGTGATTCTGCTTTCATCCAGACCGTCAAAGATGAACACAACTTTACACTCCTCATAAATCTTTGAGTCCAGATCTTGAAGTTCAGGATGAAAGTCCAGCAGAAGTCTGTGAAGACTGTAATAATGATCTCGGATCAAGTTTAGCTCTCGAAATGGAAGTACAAACATGAAATCTACATCCTGATTAGCTTTTCCATCAGCCCAGTCCAGAACGAACTTCTGCACAGAGACGGTTTTTCCAATTCCAGCGATGCCTTTAGTAAGAACAGTCTTGATTTGGACCTTCTCCTCACATCCTGGTTTAGGTGAGGCTTTAAAGATGTCATTGCAGTCAATTGGAGTGTCTTGGAAGTGTTGTGTTCTGACTGTTTTCTCCATCTGTAAAACCTCATGTTCTTCATTCACTCCTTCAAACTTTCCTTCTATGACGTAGAGCTGTGTGTAGATCCTGTTCAGGAGGGTTTCATTCTCTTGGAGTTTGTTTCCCTCAAACAATCTTTCATATTTAATCTTTATGCTGATTTTATGCTGGTCTTTGACTCTCTGCAGGTTTGCCATCTTCAGTGTGTCTGTCCGCAAGACTGCTTCAGTTCTTTCTTGCCTAATGTGGGTCTGAGAGTGGGATGTAGAGGGCACAGATCTGTTCAGCTCACATTTCTTCCTCCTGCTAAAATTAAAAGGAAAAGAGCAGCAAATGACTTTTTCATTTTCTTAAAGACCAGCACATACATATTGATTATTACACAGCAAAAAAAGATGGGTTATTTTTTTAACCCAATAGATGGATTACATATATTGGGTTACTATGCTGGGTCATTTTCTAAAACGTTGGTATATTTTTTCAACATTGTTGGGTTATTTTTAATAATAACCCAGCATAGGGTTAAATTGGTTCCTGCGGCAACGGTTCAAATTTTAACGGACGACAGTGACTGACAGACAACAGAAGAAGCAGCCTTCAGTGTCACATGATCCTTCAGAAATCATTCTGATATGCTGATTTGCTGCTCAAAATTTTTTTTATATTATTATTATTATCAATATTTGATATGATTGGTAGTGTAGGTTTTCAGCTTCACGACTTCAACTTCAACAATTATGGAAAAAGGTTCACTAGTTTATCTGTAAAATGTTTCTTCTTCTGCTTCATCTTATCATAGAGGAAGGAGTGAATGAAGGAAGTTTTAAACTACTGGATGACACCAGCATTTCTGCACTAATTCCAAGAACATCTCCCAAGTTTTAAGTATTTTCAACGGGGGAAGCAATGGAACAGAAGACCTTACTACAAGGGGATCTGTGTTTCAAACATTTCTAAATGTATGACATCAACTTTCCAAAGCCCTCTGCGCCCATTTGCAGCAATCTTTAATATTTCAGGAGTTCCTTCAACACACTACATTTTCCTTAGAAACTTTGTATATAGTGATCAGTAAAAACTTTATGTTACTGATTATCAATAAGTCCAACAGCCAGCAGATTTGTTTTGTTTTATTATTATGATTACTGGTGTTAATGATTTTTTTTATTTTTGTTTTATTGATGAAGGTTTGTATGCTATGTTTGTTTTATTTGTGTACTGTATGTGCACATATGTGTATGTTTTGATACCCTGGACCACAAAACTAGTTGTAAGTAGCATGGGTATATTTGTAGCAATAGCCAAAAATACATTGTATGGGTCAAAATTATTGATTTTCCTTTAACCCTCTGGGGTCGAAAAACGCGCCGGCGCGGTTTGTGGCCGTTTTTTCTGATAACGCCAAAAAGAACTTCAATTACTCCGTCATTTTTGATCGTACGGATAAGAGCAATACATCAATCGAATCTGTAAGGAATTCACTTTTATTTGTGTACACTCATAACAACAACACTCTGTGGTTTTGTGAAATAAAGCAAACAAACAGGGTATGCAGTCTGCCGCGTTGTTCTCTGTGATCGTCATTAAGAAATGCGTCAATAAAATGAACTAAAACTCAGCGAATACAAAACACAGAGACATGAGAGAGATATCTAAAGAAAGCCTGACATGTCTACTTCTAAATGAAGTAAGTCTTATCGAAAACAAATATCATGTGTTAAAGTAATCTGTATGAAACCAACCCCATGTCCAGTCTTTCTCGTCCGACCTAATTATTTTTAATTTGTTCACGCCCACGAGCTACTTTCGGTTTGTTATTATAATCAGCCACGTGGAGGCGCAAGCGGCGAACCGCCCACATCAACGTAAACAAAGCGGGAGACTTCACTTCATTGTTCATGTCGGCTACTTGAGTCTTGTTACTGAAGAAGACGCGCTGTGAGGAGAAAGATTTATATTTCCCTCAGAGGAAGAGCGCGATGCGACGCACGGCGAGATCCACCGAAAGAGTAAGTCTTTCTATTATTAGCCTACTTACCTTAAAGTGAAACGTTATGAAGTATGTTTCATTTCATTGCATCGAAATGTTTGACGACGCCAGGATGTTTTTAATGTTATATAAAATAAAAATGACGCGATATAAAAGTAATAGTGTTTACACTGTAACACTGAATGATAGAGTCTAAGATTGTTTAGACCAAGCTACTGCCATATACTCTGTTCACGAATAGATATTTATGACGTGCTTCACAACAGTAAATTAGTTTTCCAGACATGAAATGGTTTTGTATTGTACACTACATACAAAGCATGCTTGTGTTTATAATTATAAATTCTTATTTATTTATTTATTTATCTATGGTACAACAATAGGATAATATTAGTTTATTATTAATACTTTGTTCATGAATGGGTGTTTAACGTGCCAAACAATAATAATTATTTTCTCAGATATAAAATGCCATTTTTTAAAGATAGTATAAAGCATGTGTGAGTCTATGACTACAAAATCATACTATATGTATATATTACAGATGCTCCTGATATTAACATGCTTACAGATGTTTTTTTTTCTTCTTTTTTTTTCTAGTGATCTGATTCCTGCACCACAGATGAATGCTATATGAAGAGTGCTGTACCAACATCAGATGTTCAACTACACTGTTTTTTTATTGTAAGACAATGTCCTGGACTACTGATGATGAGTTTTGTTTCTTAAATCCATGGAAAGAAGCAGCAATCACTTGAATATCAGGTATAATTTACTTGTTTCACTTGTTGAACAGAATCCAGAAAACAGTTTTCAGGAATGACACAAAGTCTGTTCACGTCTCTATGGTTAGATCAGTGTAGTCAATAATGTGCTTTTGACCTTCATTATGTATGTTTTGATGATACTGTGTTGTAAATAAAATACAAATAGTCTAAAACTCCATTCTTTGAATCTCTTATTGTTTCTACCTGACAGTCACAGTCTCATTGATGGGCCATTAGAGGAGGGCCTTTTGTCTCTCAGGTGTAGATCACTCAATATTCATGGTCGTTGTCACTCCCTTGCATATTCCCTTTCAGTCACAAAACATGTCTTAGAAAATTTAAATCAATATATTGTTTTCTGTAAACGCGTGAATGAGATGATTTTCACATCATTTTGTAGAAAAAACTCTAGACAACCACATCCAGTTCTCAAAAGTCTTGTGGACTAATGTTCTGAATGTGTTTCATGGTCTTATTTCAGTGACTTAAAGATTTTAGTTTTTCACTAACCACGCATAAACGTTGTTTTCTCAAAAACACAAACATGTATTTTAATGTTGCTTGCATATTATTGTAGCCCAGTTTATGCTGATTAGAATGTAATCAGACTTTAGCCATGAATATGTTTTTAAGATACTGAAAAAAGCACAAATGTCAGGGCATGTCAAAACTTCTCCAGGGCCCCAAAACACCCTCAGACCCCAGAGGGTTAATGTCAAAAATCATTAGGATATTAAGTAAAGATCATGTTCCACAGAAATATTTTGAAAATGTCTTACCATAAATATATCAAAACTTAATTTCTGATTAGTAATATGCATTGCTAACATCTTTATTTGGACAACTTTAAAGGCGAGTTTTCTCAATTTTTTCAAGATTTTTTTTTTTTGCACCCTCAGATTCCAGATTTTCAAATAGTTCTTATATCCTAACAAACCACACATTAATGGAAAGCTTTTTTATTCAGCCTTCAGATGATGTATACATTTACTTTTTTTATTATTATTATTGACCCTTATGACTGGTTTTGTGGTCCAGAGTCACATATGTTGGTCTTGAATTTTGTGTACATCTTAAAAATATGTCAGCTGTATGTGCACATTTGTGTGTTTTGAATTTAATATTTTTTTTATTTTTTACACATTCTTGTCCACTTATTTTGCAAACATTTACAGTATGAATTTACTGTACTTGCTAAAACTGTTTTACATTTCTATATATATATATATATATATACATACATATACATACATACATACATATATATATATATATATATATATATATATATACATATATATTATTTGCATATTTAAATAAACAAAATATGTATTTGAAAACAAAGTAGTGTTATAATGTAGTTTTATGAAGTAATTTCATAAAAAAAATACTGATGTAAATAATATAAATAATTAACTCAACTGTTGGGTAACTTTTAACCCAGCTGGATTTTAACCCAATTCATTGGGTTAAAATAACCCTCAGATGGGAAAGTGCTATACCAACCCATAGTTGGGTTACTAGTTGGGTTATTTTTTTAACCCAACATTTATTAGTGAGTAGGTACTGTTTGGGCAGCCCTGTGCAGTACCTATGTTGCATAATTTGTAGCAGACTTGGTGTTTCTTAAATTATTATTCATCTGAGATGCACTACCGTGAATTTTGGGTATATCCTGCCAATACTGATCTGGTATTCATTCAGTGGCAAGGAAGGTGTGTGTAGGTTGCTACAATGCACAATAAGCTGTTTTACATAAAATAATCTGACAAATACAAAAAATATCTAGTGTCATACCTGGGATCAGAGGTCACTGTTGCCTCACTGAGTGCAGGGGGATCCATCATAGATGCATCACTCTTTACAGACACACCACTGGGTTCTGGAGGCTCTGTTCTCTGTCTCTTACACCTGCTGATAGTGACAATGGACAAAACAGCATATTAGGCCTGTCTGTTTGCTGCCAATCTCTGGTCTCAACCACTTTTACATTTATTTAGTTAGAAAAACACATTCATCAAGACCAAATTACAGTTCCAAGATTCAGACAGTTAAAGTTCAGGAAAGTGATTTTTGTAAAAATGGCAAGTGTTTTACCTGTGATCAGAGATCACTGATGCATCACTAAAGTCAGAGCTCAGATTCTTTATGGGTGGATCACATCTTGATTCAGCAGATGGAGAACTCATTTTAAAGTCAGTGTCCTGATAATCCTTCTTCTCATGGAAATTCATTCTGGAGGCTGTGTCTTACTACTCACATTTAAAAAAAAAAAAATTCAAATCAGTCAATTTAGCTACCAATAAAAGCAAAGGTAAAACAGAAGCTACATTTGACAGGGATGTTTATTTACATAGCTTAATGCTATAGGTGGCATGCATGTATTTACATAACAGCTGCATACTGCATAAAAAAAGAAAAAAAAAAAGAACTTTTAAGAGGTTTAAATGTCAGTGCACACTAATTTTATGTCAGAGTTCTGCTAAATGTACAAAATTACATTGAATTACCACTCAAAATGTGTTTCAGCCTAAATTTAAATTGTATTGTATTTCAGTTGCATACAAATAATAGTATAATAATAGTTTACAGCAAAGTTCCCTGTGTTAAATAAACTTAGTGTTCATGTGTTTCCATGCAAAAGATTTTGAAGTAGTATTGAAGCAATTTATTATTGCTTATTAATCATTCTTGGTGTAACTTAGCATTATGTTTGAGTAAATATCAAAACTAAACTGTATGCCCCCAGAACACTTAAAATAAATTAGTCTTATACTGTAGGCTCCTTTTTAAAAGCATCCCTTTTAAAGTTTGAAGCTGGTCATTATTCAGTGCTATTATATGAAGCAGCACTTTTTTTCAGTATCTTTTTGTGGTCCACAAAATAAAGAAAGAAAGAAAGAAAGAAGGGCAGACAACATTAAAACAACACTAGAGCACGTAAAACAATTAATTAACAATTAACTTTGAGTAAATGAGCTGTCCTTTTAAACACCATTCACTGATGTTTCTGCAATTTTGGTCAGTCGAATGTAACGACACAAGTTTGAAATTCCATAAAAAAAAAAAAAAAAAAAACCCAACTAGCAGCTCATTTTGCATATGACTACATGGTTACAAGAAAAATATGTGCTGAACTTACCACAAAATAAGCGGATGTTTACCGACCCAGTGTTCAAAGCCTCGCAATGAATTCCGCTCATTTTCTTTTCTTTCACTTTCGTTACAGTCAGCTGATTTTAACGCCTCTATAAAAACAATCGCGCTCCCTCTAGTGGCGCAGAGTATCATTCTCAGAGCAGTGCTTTAAACCTCTTAGGCAAACGGGAAGTTAAACTAAACAGACAATGTTATGTAGTTAATTAATATAAAAGTAGTTATCCTTTTTTATTGGTTTGTTGATAATGCATATCTAATATTAAAAATATTTTTAATGTTTTATATTTCCAAGCACAGGTCAAAGGCAACATTCAAAGTTTGTCTTTTTTTCCTGTCATTACCTTTCCATATAAGTCAGCATCTGCTTTAGTTTTTTCAAAATGCTTACACACACTTTTTGAAACTATGGCTCTACACACAAAACCACAACACACACACACACACGTAAAACATCACACACATCTTGCAAAAGCAAACACTTTTTTGAAAACTATTTTACTGTTTTTTTCAACTGCTTACAAATAAAATCTTTACTTGTCACACAATTTCTGAAACCTGACACTCAAATACACATTTGACACATTTCTCCAAACTGCTAGTCTCCAAAAAATTACTGTTCTCAAAACAGTTTACACAATGAGCTGCACTTTTTAAATGTCCTAAACAGATTGTAAGTTTCATTTATTTCATACAAATTGCAAATCACATCCATAATTTTCTCAAAACACTGCACAGGATTCTCAAATGTTTTCAATTTTATTTACTGGATTTACACAAATCAAAAAAATGTATGTACCTTTTTTCCAAACACAACAAAGCTCTTTCATTTGTTCATTTTTCAGTTGCACTTGGTATGTTCTCCAGTAGTCCCAAACTGATAACTGCTGAGTTAGTAATTCAAACAACACAGGAAATGCAGATTTCCTAATTGTTTACACATTTATCTTAATTACAACAATTATAAAAAGAGAAAATAAAAGAAAAAAACACAAAAAATAACGAGCAAGAATGAGAAGGGGAACAGGAAGAGGTGTAAAAGTGAGAGGTGGTGAAGTGGGTAGAGGAAGAAGTGTAATGAGAAGGAGAGGAACAGTGGAAGAGGTAGGAGGTCAGGGAAGAGGAGGAGAGGCTGTAGGAAGACGAAAAGGAGCCAGAAGAGTCGAGGGAGAAAAGGGGGGAGTAGAAGGAGAAGACAGACTGGAGGGCAATGGTACAGTGGGAAGAGAAGAAAATGCAAGAAGACGGGGGTTCCGGCCAAGATAACACACTAGATAGCAGCATCGTTTAACTACTAGCAGAGTCTCAAAGTTTTTCCCCGTGTTTTTAGACTTTTCCCTAACTGTTGTTCACCAAATTTGTTATTTCATCATCTAAGGATGGCGGGTACAGGAAGAAAATTGGAAGAAAAAGCTGTGTTCAGTAACAGAAATGATCATGATTATGCTGACACGATGGAGGTACTGTATGTGTTGAATCTAATAAGCGTCTCTTGGAGGACTGTAGTGCTGAGAATCAACCTGTTACTCCTAGCAAGGTACACATTATAAAGAAAGTGCATCCTGATCATGAGGAAGTCATTTCTAATGCAGATATCCTCGAGGCAATGTACTCCCTCGGCAAGAGATTTGACAAGCAGGAAAAAAGTTGGATAAGCTGATGAGAATAATGGAAGAGAATTGTAGCGTCATCTCCAAAGTAAAGGAAGAGTTGAAAGCTCACAAGCAAAAATCAGCTGAAATGGAACTGGAACTCTCTGATCTCTCTGAAGAAAATAAAGAGTTGAGATCTAGGATAGGAGAATTGGATCGCTACAAAAGATGGTGGAATTTACGCATTAAAGGACTGCCAGAGAAAGAACAAAAACACTAGAGAAGAGGTGATTTCCTAGCTTTCCAAGATTGCTCCTGGTGTGCCCTGGGAAATGGAAGAAGCGGTTGACACAGTCCATCGAATTGGCAGAAAAGACGGAAACCGTACACGTCAGGTCATTATGCAGTTTTCAAAGAGAATCTACAGAGACCAGATCTGGGCGCTATCCAAGGAATCAACTGTGTGCAAGGAAGTAGGCTGTCATTTCGCAGAGGACTTAAATAAAGAGGACAGGAGAGGCGAGGCAACTGCTTTGGCCACACGTTAAACAAGCTCGAGCGGAAGGGAAAGTGGCATACTTTCGGGGTCCTTTTGCTTTCATTGAGGGAAAACAAATTTTTTCAGGATGATGAAAGGTTAGAGAAAGGGAAATGTTGATTTTTGAGAGACTCTTTTTGTGTTGCAATTTAATTCTTCAGATTTCATTACTGACTGTTCAGTGACTTTTTTTCTGTTTGTTTACTGTGAGTTCCAGTGAAGTATGTTTGTACTCAAATCTCATTTATCTTTCTGTTCTTTAAATACAAGGGGACTAAAGGACAAAGTAAAACGCAAAGGAATAGTTTTGCTTTGTAAGGGGCAGAAGTCACATTTTGTTTTTTTACAAGAGACTCACTCTACTGAAGAAGATGCAGCTTTTTTGAAAATGTAGTGGGGACACACAATTTTGTTCAGTCATGGCTCCAGTCGATCAGCAGGTGTTGCCATATGCCGTAACAATTGCCCTGGGAAGGTTGTGACTTTTCAGTCTGACGCTCATGGCTTTCTGCTGTGAAGGCATTTTTGTTATTTTAGTTAATGTTTATAGGTATAACAATAGTGGGCAAAACTCGATTTTATTGGATAATATTGCTGCTGCTGTCACACAGTTAAAGACGAAGTTTCATTCAAATTTGGTACTAATTGGAGGTGATTTTAATTTAATTATTCAGGAGTTTTCCAATTTAAATTCACTTATAGATATTTGGAAGGTCAAGTATCCTAATGCTAGTCAGTTCTCTTGGGTCAAACCTAATGGATCCTCTAAGTCACAGATAGATTTTTGGCTCATCACTGAGGAATATTGGCAGATCATTGTCTGATTTCATTAACATTGACACCAGCAGTAAAACATACTGTTAGGAAAGACTATTGGAAGCTTAATGCAGAACTCTTAAAGGATAAAGAGTACTGTAGTCAAATAAGAAATTTAGTGAGTGAGATTGTAAATGACTTTTCTTTAACTTTTTACGGGATTAAATGGGAGTATTTTAAATTTAAAACAAGGTAAATTTCAATTCGGTTTGGTAAACAAAAAAAGTAGAGAACTGAAACAAAGGGAGTTAAGGTTAATTCAAGAAATGAATGAGTGCTGTAATTCACAAGAAATGACTTGAGATGTTGAAAAGTTACTCTCCAAGCTAAATTAGACAGTATGTATCTAATGAAAGCACAAGGAGCCTTTTGTAAGGTCTCGTGCAAAATGGATGGAAGAAGGAGAGAAGAATACATCTTACTTTAGAGGAACTTGATTCTGCTATTAAAAAAATGCCCTGTGGTAAATCTCCTGGTCAGGATGGTTTTTTTGGGAGGATATAAAAGATTTGTTATTTGATGCCTTAAAGGAGTGTTTTGAATCTAATGCTTTACTGTCAACTATGAAACAGGGATTAATTATTCTCATTCCAAAGTCAAATAAGGACAAAAAAATTATAGAGAATCTGAGACCGATTACCCTACATGACGTTGATTATAAAATTCATACATCTGTAATTGCTAATAGATAAATTAAAATATAAATTTAGGCTGAGCCAAGTTATAAGTGAAACTCAATCTGGTTTTATTAAAGGAAGGTTATTACACAACAATATTAGACTTGTCTTAGATTTATTTGATTATGGACATTTAATTAAGGATGATGGGTTTCTTTTGTTTCTTGATTTCTATAAGGCATTCGATACTGTAGAAAATAAGTTCATTTTACATGCATTGAAGTTTTTGGTTTTGGTCATAAATTTATTAAGTTAATAGAGATATTGTACAAAGACATAAATAGTTCTGTTTTGTTACCATTTAGGACCTCTAAGAGGTTTAACATTAACAGGGGTATTAGACAAGGGCATCCAACAAGTGTCTCGTTTTTCAAAAGTTTCTGGTCTGCGATTGAATTTTTAAAAAGGTGTGAGCTGATGGCACTTCATGATCCTACTAAATCTCACTTGTTCAATATTCCATTAAAAACTGAGGTAAAATATTTAGGAATTGTTATTACTAAAGACCCTAAATACCCTAAATATTTTAAATATGTGGTTACAGAGAGATATCTCTATATTTGGCAGAAGTCAGAAGCCCTTTTAGGTTGATTTACCCAGCATTTTCGTAAAGTATATCTGATAGGTGGATAAAAGACATGAATCAAATTCAATACAAATTTATTTGGAAAAACAAGCATCATTATATAAGAAAGTCAGATGTAGTGAAGCCAAACAGTGAGGAAGGGTTGAATGTAATTGATTTTGATGTTATTAATGAGACCCTTAAGTTGAGGTGGCTCCAAGCTTTCCTTAGAAATAAACATTCTGTTTGGTTTAGCTTTTCTTCTCAAAAAAAGCTTTTGGGGGCATTGATTTCCTTTTAAGGTGTCATTTTGAGCCATCTAAGGTAAAGTGTAAATTCCCATCTTTTCATAGTCAGGTATTATTATATTGGAAATTATTATACAAACACAACTTTTCACCACACAGTTTGTGGAATAATAAGTGTATCCTTATGAAGGGGAAATCTGTGTATTTTCAGGACTGGATGGACAAAGGCGTCTGGTCCATTGTACATATTATGGATGGGTGTGGAAATATCCTTAGTTATGATGATTTTTGTGTAAAATATAATATTATTTGTACTCAGAAATGATATGCATCTTTGTTGAAAGCTGCCCCTGCTGGTTTGGTGCAGTTAATTAAAGGTGCATTCATGTTATTTTCCTGTGACACCAAGATTAGGTAATCTGATTATCTGTGGTGTAAATTTTACAGATCAGAGCTGTAAAAATAAGGTTTTAAGAACACTAGTAAATACACAGACTTTCCCTTTTAAAGTAAAGAAGATAACTCTTGTTTTTGATTTTCCAGAAGATAAAGTGGTTAAAAATAAGAACAAGATTTCTCTCTTTTCCACTTCTACCAAAGGTAAAAGAAGTTCAATTTAAAATTATTAATGATACTTATCCCTGTAATGAGTTTCTCAGACATAGATTTAATATGGATTGTAATGAGTGCACTTTTTGTGAAGCAGACATAGTCATTGGAACATTTATTTTATTTATGTAAATTCTCTTAAAAAACTCTGGGATGACATACCTGCTGGGTTAAGTCTGAAATATGTGATACCAGACTTTGATTTTAAAATTGTAAAATATTTGTCCTTTTGTCAGAATTGTGATGACAAATTTTTGGTGAATAATATTGTGATTTTGGCCAATTATTTTATTTATAAATGCAGATTCTTTAATACCATTCTGGTTATATGACTCTAGTCTAGAGTCTTGTCCATTTCTATTTCTATATTCTACTGTAAATGTTTCTAGTTGTTCCATTTTTTTTCTTTTTTTTCAGAATTTAATTTCGAGAACATTTTGGTGGATGAACAAGACTATATACTATTACACTCCATATACTATTACACTCTGGAAAAATTCAGTCATCTCCGTATACAGTAGTGCTGTCAATGTGGGAGAATTCAACGTTCAGCTTTTTTCCTTTTTAAGCGCTAGAGGTTTTTGGAGTTGGATAGCAGTGCAACTCATTACAAGTACCTGTATGTTGATAAAGCTGGCTTTAATCTGAACAAAATTCAATTCATTAATTCATTCATTCATTTTCTGTAAGAAACTTACTAAATAACTTTGTGATAAACATGTATTTTTATTAGCTTATTTGTGCATCTACAGCTGAATATTTTGTATAATCAATAGAGAACACACCTATATATTTGATGTTAATATTTATTTTTAATAAACACATTACTAGAAAAAAATTGCTGTGCTTCATTTTGCCATAAAGTTGAACTGTTTGGTTAAGATAACTGTGTTTAGATGGCTGTGTTAATTGTTTTGAGAACAAGTACATTACATTGAAGAAAAGTGTCAAATTGACTGAGAAAAACAAGAACACCTTACAATACGGTGGCACTGATATGCATTAATTCATGCTTAACTAATCCAAACTCAATAACCAAAATGACATGTTACTTAATTAGTTAATAGTTCTGTGCCTCAGCAAGTAAAGTCATAACATAATGATACCTTTGCAAATCATTAGTTAATGATTAATTAAAGCAGACAACTGGAAGCTGAAATGCATGGCATTGACCCATTGCAGTACTTAACACATGAATTTAAACTATTAGTTATTATAATACATTATTAGGGAATTAATACATTATGACACATTTAACTAATAACTAATGATTTATTAGTTAATCTGTGAACTATATAGAATGTGCATTATTTGCTGATGTAGTAATCATTAATATATGGTTTAGTTCTTCATGAATTTTACTGTACATTAACTGTATTTGATCCAAAATTAGGGATGGAACGGTTAACGGTAAAAAACTGAACCGTACGGTTATAGATAACAACACGTAAAACAGGGTTCAGCTAATGTATGATATATGTGCTTAAACTAAACTCACTTAAGCATTGCCAGTTTAAACATTTAAAGGGGTCCTATTATGCTCTTTTACAAAGTCTTGATTTTGTTTTGGGGGTGTACTAGAACATGCTTTCATGCTTGGAGGTTCAAAAAACGCATTATTTTTTAACATAATTTACATTATTACAGTACCTTTCTCCCCATCCTGGCACAAATGACTAGATTAGTTCCGGGTTTAATGAAGGCCCGCCTTCCGAAAAACTAAATGTGTTGTGATTGGTTAGCTGTCCCACTGCGCTGTGATTGGCGAACAGCTTAGACGGGGTTTCAGTACTGCCACGCCCCTTGTCAAAGCAGTTCCATGTACAACTGTTAGTGCAAGCTAGATTAAAGTGATTCTTACATTTTAAATATGGATATTTTTCTTACAAAAACGCATTGATTCGCTACAGAGGCCTTTATTGGCATTTTTATTGACATTTTAATATGACTTTATAGACCTATTTTATAATGACTTAATTTGTATTTAACATGACAACAAAATGCTTACATTTCCATAGTTATTCAAAAAGCAGCTACAGAAAACAAGCAAAGAACATCTTCACTGATTAGCCTAGACTAGCCTAGTGCAAGTTTATGCATTTTAAAAAAACACTTGGATAATAAGTGAAGCTACACTGTATAATGAATAAATTTCTTACAACATACTGCACACATCTGCAGCGCGGCTCCGACACGGCCAGATGGAGATGATTGTGGTCACGCTAGTCTCAGCCTCAAACGTCACGCCCACGGAACGTTGGCTAAACGTCTGATGCATATGGTACACTTAACTGGAAACACTTCAGGAATGTCAAAGTCATCATCTGATTGGTTGAATTTTATCGGATTTCCGGGGGACGCGAGTGTCGCGTTTATTTTCGGTCCGCCGGGAAACAAAGCGCAGACGTGTGATTGCAGAAGAAAAACTGTCGTGTTTACATGAGTGACAATGAGCATTTATCAAGATCAGCTAAACGTAGGATTCTCAAAAGTATGCGAGGTTCACGGCATAGACTCTTTAAGAGGTGTCCAGGAGTTTTGTTTGAGGCACTTAGTGGAGACAAAAAGAGATATTTTAGCCTGTTTGCCAACGGGATTTGGGAAGAGTATTATTTTCCAAGCCTGGCCGAACCTTTGTCAGCATTTAGAAGGATTCCCAGCAGATCCAATTGTACTAGTTGTGTGTCCCCTCCTATCTATTATGGAAGATCAAGTGAAGTACCTAACTGAGAAGGGGATATCAGCCGCTTTTGCGGGCAAACATGAAACAACAGACGTTGACATCGCAGCTGGCCGATTCAGTATTGTGTTCGGTTCTCCAGAATTGCTTGTGGGTGTTAAAAAGTGGAGAGATATGCTTCAAACAGATGTTTACCGTGAGCGTCTCATCGGTATGGCTGTTGATGAAGTGCACACCATTGTTCTATGGTAAGTAATGGTATTCTTTATTTACATCCTATTTGGTTGTAGTGGAAATGTGTGCATACTTAAACAAAACCCCTCTTGATTACTGTTGTCATTACATTTGTAGCTACTTGTAAACTTTGTCAGTTATTTATTGTGGGTATCCATTCAACTACAGCTGTATTACATAGAATGTCCTTTTTATTAATTATATTATATTATATTATATTATATTATGAAATGGCAGTGGTTATGTCATTATTTTATAAAAAATTTACATGACAGATAAATTATAAAAGGAAAACTGCATTGAATGAATACATGTTGATAATGAAATACATTACACTCACAACAACAAATATAATAACAAATGTTCTGTGTGTCTGTGTTGCAGGGGGGGAACGCCATAGCAGTGATGCTCCATTCAGAAAGTGGTGTGGTTTGGTTGGTGAGCTCAGATCACTCCTGCCTATCTCCTTACCAGTGCTGGCCCTAACTGCTACAGCATCTTTGACAACACGCAAGAAAATAATGATGCACTTAGGACTACAGAAGTGCTTAGAAGTTGTCAGAAGCCCTGATCGGAGCAACATCAGACTTGCAGTTAAAAAAGTGTCTTCTGATGCAACTAATACATTTTCTTGGCTTATCAACGAACTCATGGTAAAGGGTCCACAGACTGCAAATCTGTATCTGACTGTCATTTACTGCAAATCTATATCTGACTGTTCAATGCTGTTCCATGATGTGTTCCTTGCCTCCCTTGGACAAAGATCAGTTCACCCACCTGGCACCCATTTGAAAAATGTACAACACATAGTTCAGTATGGGCCACCAAAAGACATCGAATCATACATGCAAGCATTTGGGAGAGCAGGGAGAGATGGCTCTATGTCCCATTCCCTCATTCTTTACCATGGAAAGCAGCTTATCGGCATTTCAGAGAAAATGCGTGAGTATGTCAGTAATGTCGCTTCTTGCAGAAGAACACAACTAATGAACTTGTTTGATGGGGAGGTTGTACAGCCACTTGCAGTAAAGCATGCTTGTTGTGACAATTGTGCGAAAATGTGTCAGTGCAAGGAAAGTTGTGATGGTAATGCCAGTGACCTGGAACTTCATGCTGCAAAGCCAATTGCACACAAAGTGAGAACTGTCAGCAATCATCAAAGGGAATCTCTCCGTCAGATGTTGATGGACAGGCTTGAGGGAGACGTGGATCATGGACTGTGTGGAAAGATTTCGGTTTACCACACATTGCAGGAACACTACTCAACAAAAGACCCAATGATTAATGAGACACTACAGTCATGTGAGACACTGTTTTGCATTAATGACATAATTTGCCAAGTTCATGTGTACGATTTCAATCATGCCAAGATCATTCTTGAAACTGTGATGGAGGTTTTTGGAGACTGTGAATCAGACATGGACAGTAACAGTTTTGATGACAGTGTCAATATCTTTGAATTTGATGCGATGTCATTACATGACTGAATTAAGTCTCAGTTATATGGCACATGTAAGAGACATTTGATTTCTTTAATGTTTATGTAAATACGAACTGCTTTATTTCATAACTGAATGTGCTGTGCTACTTGTAATTGTCAACATGCTTTTTTTGGTCAAAGTACAAACAATAAATATTCTTTGAATTACTGCATGTGTTGTTGAGAAAATGTCTTCAAGCATGAAAATGCACTACATTAATAGTTCAATATAAAAGTAAAGCTTAAAACATCAGTGTATATAAACATCTTTAATAAAATTCTGGACACGTTATATATTTGTGTATAAGTATTTATTACTTGTAAACATATCAAACAGAATTGCAATTGACATGTATTTGTATCATAAGTTAAGAATCAGCAACTTAAAAAACAAACAAAAACTATTTACAGTTTTTACAATACAGTTTTTTTTTTTTGTTTTTTTTTTTTTTTTTATATATTTACTGTACATGTACAGCATGCTGCTCTTTGCTCTTAAAGTAGCCAGAAGCTAAACTGCCCACTCAAAGAAATTAAAATGCAAAAACACAAACCAAAAAAATTCTGTGAGACCAGATCCAAAGTCTAGGTAACCTTTAATTGCTCTTAACATGATGTCTACATGTTCTAGGTCAGGATGTTTTTTTTTGACCAATTGAAAGCGATGACATTTTCTCTTGTGTTCCCATGTCCAGCCAGTTAAATGTTTGGACGTGAGATTGTGAAGCAGATTGCCATTAAATGATGGGAATGCAGCATAACATCTACCAGGTGTGATTTTGTAGATTTCTTGTTGTTTTAGTACAGCGACCATTGCATCGATGTCTTCTTCCTTGGATGCCATTGTGTGTTTCCCAGACTCTGGACTTAGTTGAACATCAGCATCAAAATTATCCATTAACTGTCTCTGCCTTTGAAGTGTTCTACTGATTTGCTGCACAGTTTGAAAATTCACATTCGCACCCAAATGTGAGATGGCATCCTTTGTGTAAAGAACATAATGCTCGCAATTCAGATCCAATGCCACATTTTTGCCAGCACCCCCAGTAACATTTACAGTTCTGTTCCACATCATTCTGTGGGCCACTCGTGGACTCTGCATTGCTTGAATGTCAAATTGTAATTTCAGTGCCTCCAAGCTGTACTTGTGTCTCTGGGCGTCTTTAAAATGAAGCATTTTAAATTTCCAAAGGCGGCAGGTCCTTTTTCCATCACCCTCTCTCACAGAGTCTAGGAAGTCACGCTCCAAAAGCCCCATCTTTAGAAAGGCACTGTGATAATTGAAAACACAATCTTCTTCTTGGTGCTGTTCTACAGCACTGGCACCATTTTTGTCTTTGTGATCACACACAGAAATGCCATGGTCCTTCTTGAAATGTTCTGTTAGATCATGTTTTAAAAGGTGGATGGCTGCACCGTGGCATCTGACACACAATTGGTTGAGGTACAGCTGTACTCTGTGGAGGACTCTGGAGATTTCCTTGCAACATGTTATGAAATTCCGGAGATTCATTGAGAATGTATGTGTCAACAATGTTTAGGATTTGTTCATCAAACCAATCTTGCTTCTCCTCATTTGACAGAAAAGAGGTTGGCATGGATACTGGCATGTCGTCCTGTGTGTGTAAAGAGAAATGATGGAGAACAACGGCAATGATCGATGCGTCCAGCACATCTTGAATGAAAGTGTTGCATGGCCTATAGTTGTCCCCCAAGGCTGATTTAGTCACATTGGTCCTGTGGACAACATTTCTCAGGTGGAAAAAAGAACCAAAATCACACTGTGAACTGGGACTGTAGAATCTTTTAAAAATCACATCATTGAAGTTCATGGAACAATGAAAATCTGCAGTAACTGGAACAAGTCCTTCCATTCTTTCAAATGATGAGTCTTCATTTGCTTTAGCTCTGATGGCTGCATCAGCATTCTGCTTGGTCAGTTGATCACCAGACAAAATCACATGTACTACAGGCTTTGAGATGTTGTTTCCATTTTCTAGATCAGAAGTGTAAGGAACATATCGCTGATTGATGTACTGCACTGCTTTCACCATATCTGCAGAAACCTTCTCATCCACCTCAAGAAGTCCCAGGGGAGTGATTTCAGTTTTTTGGGCCATAACGTCACTGTACATATGAGGAATGTGCCATAGTAAAACGTTTGAAAACTGCTTGAATGCGGTGAAATGCTGAACCACTACACGACCCACCAGTTCTTTAAATTCAGAGCGAAGCATCTGTCTGTCCTCCAAGTTTGGTAAAAGTTCCGACAGTGGCACATCCGTTATAGACACAAATCTCTCTCTGGGTAAGAACTCAGCAGTCACTCGTTCATGGTTCCCCACCATTAGCAACCAATGGTAGTCCAGACGTTGGTGGCTGATGGTCATTGTATGTGGTGTCACTGTGAGATCCAAAATTATCAATTGTGATCTGCACTGGTGCTCTTGGTGTGTGTTCCTGTGAGAGAAAGGGAAAACAAATTAAAGTTAGAATGCAAAAATGTTCCTTTAATTGTTACATTAATTTGGATATACATTTTTTAAATATAATTTCATGGACTACTAAACAGCATTAAATTAAGATTACAACATAAACTTAACTTTAACTTAACACAGGTTACACAAAACACTATGTCAACCTTCATTATATGGTTTCAATTACATAATGCCATTTTAAAAAAAATATATGACTTCAGTGTTTTGGGCCAGTGATGTGACTGTTTATCCCAGACTAGATGCATTTATTGTCTATTCATTGTGTACAGACATACAATGCAAAATACAATCTCTCACCTGACACTCCAGCGGAACTGCAGTTGGTGACGACCCATTTGTGTGGCCTGATTCAGTTCTTCTAGAAGCCGTTGTGTCATGATCTGTGTGGTCCTATGAAGTGCAAAACACAGATAAGTTAACATAACCACAGTTAATGGCTATTGTAGATTTCTATAAATGACATGTCATGACATTTAATAAGGTGAAAAAAATAGCTCTTTGATATTACAGTTAAATAACATAAATAAATATTTTTTATGTTGTACCGACTTAATTGTTATTTTTTCCTATGGTGGAGAAGTGCTTAATAATCAATATATAAAATATTACAAAAAATATTACAAACCTCTTCACTTTCACTGCTGGTGACAATGAAGACTTCTTCCACTTCATTCTCTTCACGGTGGTATGTATGATCAGACAGGAACCAAGAGCTACAACCTGGATCATCAATCCATGACAAGTCTTCAAGGCTTGGGCTGTCACACATTATTTTTTTCCATTCTAAAATTCCGGCATCCCATGTCTCTGCAATCTCCTTGATCTTCTTTAGAGTTGCTGAGTGATTCACACAAACTCCAATCCTATTGAATCTATCGATGCATCTTTTCTTTGCACCACCATGTTTCAATACCATGGAATTTCGGAACATAGGAGATGCCATGAATCTTGACCTTGCTTTAAGAAGTATCAGGCCAGCCATGGTCATCTCTGGCTTCTTTCTGGTCCACGGTCTTCTTTTATGAACACTTGCAGCTTTTGTGTTACGCTTTGTCACACTGTTTGCTGAACTTGCACATTTTAGGAACTGGAGAAATGTAAGTGCTGCAGTCCTCCATTCATCCAACACTTTCTCACACCTAAACTCAGCAAGATGTGCACTGTGTTGTATTACAGAATGGAACTTGTTGCTTGTTAAATGTCGGCATTCTTTCTCAACTTGCTTGAGGACTACATCAATGACCAACTTGGACTGGCCAGGAATTTTTATTAAATTCTTGGCCAAAGCATTGTAGCGTCCCCTTGTAATATTATTAACAAGTGTCCTCATAGGTCTCTTTACATCCCTCTTCAGCATTTTCTGTGACGACTTAAACATAAGGACAGTTTGACTACCAACAGTATCCTGTACAGATGTTGACGCATTGTTTACCTCTGGTGACGGTAGATCGAACAATTCACGTCTCGCAGGGCTGCATTCAGAAATTGCAAGTCTCTTCTGCAGTTGTGTTGGCGTTGATGGTGCGCATCGTTTCTGTCTTGTCTTACTGCACATGTCATTTATATGCAATTTCAGTCGTACAAATTCTTTGGAAACACTACTGTACCTCATTAGTACACTTCGGCAAGACGTGCAGATCGCCAAACTTGTGTCATGAAGAACGCCAACAAACTCCTCCAGCACAATAGTAAATTCAACTTTGTCTTTGGAGTCGTGTCCACGAAATAATCTGTGTTTGTTAGTTTTAGATGCTTTGAAGGTCTCTGAACAAAGTCTGCATACGTTTCCTACTGATTTACTCGGTGTTTTGATCAGATGTGGTAATGCAGACACCATTGTTGTTATACGTGCACGAACAGATCAATGACTTACTGCTTGTTTTCTTCTCCTTCTTTGATTTTCTATGCTGACTGACTTGTTGCATGCCGGTCTGTTGTTGTGGGGACATTTCCACGGATATGATTGTGGTCATTCTAGTCAATGCTTGTGTTTATAGCCGCACCGTGGCTTGTTGAAGCATCCCAGAAACGGCATAAGTTAGGCTAATCACGATGCCTACACATCGTTCCTACCCAGCCCCCAAACATTCGAATTTCAGTAGGCAGGAATTATGTTAATGATATTCTAATGGGCCTCACTGTGACATCATAACATCAGGAAAACAAACGCTGTAGTCCAAAGGAGCCGTTCGTTGTAGTTCTTGAAAAGGATTTTTTTAAAAACAAAATATCTCCTTTTGGAGTGGACCTTGAGATTTGTAACTTTGTAAAAAAAAAAAATAATTATGCCCAAATATACACACCACACACTGACTAAAATGCAAAAAGTGAAAAAGCATAGTAGGACCCCTTACTCTCTAAACATAGCACATACTATTATATAAAACAGCTGAGTAATTCTTTTCAGGATCCAAAGATCTAGAGTAGGTTGCAGTAGAAGATTATCTGAAACAGGCAATTTCTATTTCAGATAAATGCTGTTCTTGTGAACTTTCTATTCATTTCAAGAGACCCGAAAAATTCAGCTGTTTTCAACATAATTAATAATAATAATACAGTTTTTCGATTTGCTAAAACACTAAACCCCACTCTTTGAACCAAATTCCCAAGAACCTAAACCAATTTGTCAAATAAATCACTCTTTCTGCAAAACCCTAAACAAGTTCAGGCAGTTTAGACACTGTTTGCAAATCTAATGCACTGCAAAACTCTAAACACATTCTCACTTACTAAGACACAATTTGCTCTGTAATGAACTTGTGATGCAAAACCCTAAACACAAAAAAGCAAATGTTAAGCACAACTGAAACATGGCTGTCATTGTTTACACACAATAATTAAAAATTTTTCACACTTGTTTCTAAATATTTAAATATACAAAATATAAGCCAGTTCTAAGTGCACAGATATGCAACAGGTGCATCTGTCAGTCTGAGAGGAGCACTTTATGCTTCCAGCTGCTGACAAGCTGTATGGAGATGCTGATTTCCTTTTCCAGCAGGACTTTAGCACCTGCCCACAGTGCAAAAACCACTTCCAAGTGGTTTGCTGACCATGATATTACTGTGCTTGATTTGCCAGCCAACAAGCCTGACCTGAACCCCATTGAGAATCTATGGGATATTTTCAAGAGAAAGATGAGAAACAGTTGATCCAACAATATACAGATGATCTGAAAGCTCAGTAGTGCCTCAGCAGTTCCACAGGCTGATCACTTACATGTCACACTTTAAATGAACATACTTTAAATAACTTGAACTTTTCTTTTTTGCAAATCTGTTTTTTTGATTGATCTTAGTAAATATTCTAATATTTTGGGATACTGGAATTTTGACTTTAACCTCCTGGGGTCGACGGTGGTGCCGGCGACGCCAATTGCATCTTTTAAAGACAGGAGCAAAAAGAACCTAAAATGCTCGCTCATTTTTTATCGTACATATAAGAGTAATACATCATTTAAATCTGTAAGGGGTCTACTTTTATTTGTGTATACTCAATTTGTGCTAGGAGCAAGGAATTTTGCTGTAATATGTGCTGCCGACCAGTTATTGAATGCATAAATGAACATACTTTAAAAAACATTTTTTGATTGATCTTAGTAAATATTCTAATATTTTGAGATACTGTATTTTTGACTTTAATGAGCTGTAAGCTCTAATCATCAAAATTAAAACAAAAAAAGTACAAATATTTTACTTTACATGTTACTTTACAATTTACAATGAATATAGAAAATATGAAAGTTTCAGTTTTTAAAATGTTACTATGAAAAAATGAAAACTTTTTCATGATATTCAAATTTTTTGAGATGCACCTGTGTGTGTGTGTGTGTGTGTGTGTATATATATATATATAATGTTTGTGACTTGATTTTTCCAGAAAGCAACACATCTCCAGCCTCCATCCCAGACCTTCCAGTGGCAACTGGTAAGATTTTGTGCATAATAATAATAATAATAAAATAATAATATGAAGAAAAAGATAAGAGATAAAAAATTAATAGAATTAATAAAAAACTATTACTGTGGCATGCGAAAGTTTGGGAACCTCTTGTGGAAACTGTAAAAATGTGAATGACAAGCACTAGCACCTTCCAGCACTGTCTGCTGGTATGTATAACGTTATATGCCTTCTCTCTTCTGCAATCGCTGTTCTGACTCAACAGCATTACATGGCCAAAACACATATTCGACGGTATGGATGAGGATTGTTTTAATTTTTGAAACAAAAACGCACCAGTGTAAATGTAGCCTTACATCTAAGGGGTTAATGCTTTCATGCTACAGCCTCACGTGTGAGCCACATCTCTGAGTGTAACCGGTGTAAACTAGCCGGTGTGTTCGACTTTGTCGCGGCTCTGCGCAAGACCAAGAGAGCTACAGAGAGCAGACTGCTTCATACACTGTAAAAAACAACCTATAGAATCTACTCAATAAAATGAGGTAAACTGAGGTAACACTTTGCACTCAGTTTGTTTGGGTAGATTCTATCCTATATGTCTGAGTAAAGAATACCTGAATTTATCAGCTAAGACAAACTAAAAAAAAGTAGGTAAAGTCTACACAGCAAAAAGCCCTGTGTTAAAAAATAAATCTCCCGGGAGTTTATTTGAGTGTTAAAATGAACACTGAAGCAGTGTCAAAGTTAATGAGGTAATTAAGTGATTAATTGAGTGATGATTGAAAATTATTGAAGACACCAAAATGTTTATGTCACCATTATAGTGGTCAGTGTTAGCATTAGTTGGGCTCTTGACCCGTAGCTTTTTAACATTAGCTTTTGTTCAACTGTTTAGTTAAACAAGCCAGACAAGCCAAAGAGCAAAAGTCATGCAGTGGTGATAATTCTGTTTTAAAATAAACTTAATTTGAGCCACTGAAACCATTTAGAGTTTTATATCCTTTATTTATTACAACTGCCTTGTGGTTTCACAGCAGCAAAAAAATGCCAAAGCCTGAATTTTTTTTAAATGTTGAATGGACTTCTTACAAGCTCCTCCGATCAAAAAAAAACTTTCAAAAGCTGTTCTTTTAGGCACACACAGACATCATGAATCAGCATATGAATCTCAAAAATGGTGACAAACAGCATATTCAGAAACAGATCAACTCTAAACATCACGGAAATCATCAGCTCATAATTTATTCATGCCACAATGCATGATGGGAGATATGGATGAGTTTTGATTGGCTACAACATACGTTTTTGCTGGTCACCATTGTTGTGATTCTCATGCTGATTGTTGATGTCTGTGTGTCTAAATCTAAAAAACATTTATATTTTTTCCGGTCAAATAAATTTCAGAAACACCTGTCTGATTAAACCAACATAAACAAAACACAACTCACTTATTCTGATCGCTACTTCATGACTTTGTCAAAGCATATTCAAAACCACAAAATCTCGTTTCTTCTGGTAATTCAATTACAACACCCAAACAAAATCTAATATTAAGAAGTTACTGGTAAAGAGGTTACTGGTATTATTATTAATAATAATAATAATAAAATAATAATAAATTATTATATATATATATATATATATATATATATTTATTAAAACAACCCCCTTCAAAAGATTGGGAACCCTTGGTTCTTAATACTGTGTGTGGTTACCTGGATGATCTATGACTGTTTTTTGTTTTGTGATAGTTGTTCATGAGTTCCTTGTTTGTTCTGAACAGTTAAACTGAGCACTGTTCTTCAGAAAATGTAATGTCCTGCAGATTCTTCGGTTTTCCAGCATTTTTTGCATATTTGAACCTTTTCAGTGATTATGATTTTGAGATCCATATTTTCACACTGAGGACAATGGACCTTTATCTCACTTCCTACATCCGGTAAGCGAAGCAGTGTATCCCCACTTCTGGTCCCATCGCAACGCAATAAAAACTAATGGGACCAGAAGTGGGGATACACTGCTTCGCTTACCGGATGTAGGAAGTGAGATAAAGGTCCATTGTCCTCAGTGTGAAAATATGGATCTCAAAATCATAATCACTGAAAAGGTTCAATGGTTGGTGAACCTTTTCAGTGATTCATTACCTTCAACACTGAAGCAGTGTTGAAGGTAATGAGATAATTAGGTGATTAACGAAGTGATGATTGATCATTATTGAAGACACCTGATGTTAATAAGCAGAATCACCCAAGGAGAAAACCAACATTTTTAAGCAACCATTATAGTGGTCAGTGTTTGCATTAGTTGGGCTCTTGACCCTTAAATCATCAATATTAGGTCTTGTTTGGCTGCAATTACTGAGTTATAACAGCCAGACAAGCAAAGAGCAAAAGTCAATAAGATGGCATTGACTGTGCTTGACTTAATCATCATATAGTGACTTGAGTATTTGACAATTTCCTTACAGATTACAAAAAAAACTGTCAACAAAAGATCAATCAGTTTTGCCATAATCAGACAGATGATGAAAAAAAAGTTTATCTTAATTTAGACACACAGACATGAAGAATCAGCGTGAGAATCACAACAACGGTGACCATCAAAAAGCATGTTGTAGCCAATCAGAACTCATCCATGACTCCCATCATGCATTGCGGCATGAATAAATTATGACAGTTCAGAGTTGATCTGTTTATCTGAATATGCCGTTTGTCACCATTGTTGAGATTCATGGGCTGGTTCTTGATGTCTATGTGAAATACTTTTTTTTTTTTTAAACACGTAAAAAAAAAAATCTTTCCAAAATGTATAGGAAGTGCTGGATTTTCAAGGCTATTACAATAAGTAAAAAAAAAACCTAACTTAGAGATTAGACTCTAGGTGATTTATGTCAAACAATGAATGTTAAAACATAATCACCTGGTGACTTGAGCTTTTGGCTCGTCTGGCTGTTTCAACTCAAATACAGCAGCCAAACAAAATCTAGTATTAAAGATTTAAGGGTCAAGAGCCCAACTAATGCAAACATTGACCACTATAATGGTTGCTTAAAAATTTTGGTTTTCTCCTTTGGTGATTCTGCTTATTAACATCAGGTGTCTTCAATAATGATCAATCATCACTTTGTTAATCACCTAATTATCTCGTTAACTTCAACACTGCTTCAGTGTTTATATGTGTCCACACTCAGAGTGTTAAATTAACACTGGGGATTTTGCTGTGTAGCATCGCCTACAGAGAACAGCTGGTAAGAAACTACAACAAACTAATTCCGGGTTAATGACATCATACACCCATATAACCCCGCCCCCGGGAACATGCAACAAATGGTGCTTAAATGTTGCGCTGCTTTGGAGAAGAGGAAGAAGACTAGGGGTACACGCAAAAATCTATTCATATGCTGAATGAATCACGATTCTGTTTTCTAAATCCATTCAAAATCCAATTTCTAACCTTTTTAAACCAAGTTTCAAAATCAATGTTCTAAAGCAGCAGTTCTCAATCCTGTTCCTCTCATCCCCTGCTCTACACACGCTCTGCACTGCATCTCTCTCTCAGATCAGCTCAGCTGCTCCAACAATGAACTGTTCCATCTATACAGTTATTTTCACATAGCTATGATAAGCATTAAACATGGATGTGCATGCGGTTGGCGTTCTGTATTAAAGCTTTAATCATGATAAAACTGTATATTAAAAGCTAGTATAAACAATAGCATAATAACAGCGTATCTAAAAGTATTAGACAACAACAAACAAAATTAAAGCTGCAAGCAGCGATGAAAGGGCCCTCGCGCCTGGGCTCATCGTCGACCGGTTGCTTTAGGGAAACAGCAAACGGTGGGCCATATGCTTTTAATATAGTAAACATAGAAGGAATATGTCAAAGCCATTTAAATATGCAAAAATTCCAGCTGCCAGCTGGTGGCGCTATGCCTGTAACTGAATATTGGCATGTAAATGTGTTCAGGCCAGCACTTTTATCAAGCATTGATTGACATTGCAGATTGAAAATGGCATGCTTGAGTTAGTGTAAGACATGACATATCCTACTGCCAACAGGTGGTGCTATTATTATAATGGAATATTGGCCTTTAGATGTGTTCAGGCCAGGACTTTTGCCAAACACGTCAAGTTTGGTGCAAATTGGACATTGCATGTTTAACCCTCTGGGGTCTGAGGGTGTTTTGGGGCCCTGGAGAAGTTTTGACATGCCCTGACATTTGTGCTTTTTTCAGTATCTTAAAAACATATTAATGGCTAAAGTCTGATTAAATTGTAATCAGTCACTGAAATAAGGCCATGAAACACATTCAGAGAACTGGATGTGGTAGTCTAGAGTTTTTTCTACAAAATGATGTGAAAATCATCTCGTTCAGCCGTTCACAAAAAACAATATACTTCTTTAAATTTTCTAAGACGTGTTTTGTGATGGAAAGGGAATATGCGAGGGAGTGACAATGGCCACGAATATTTAGTGATTCACATCTGAGAGACAAAAGGCCCTCCCTAATGGCCCATCAATGAGACTCTGACTGTCAGGTAAGAAACAATGTGAGAAGATTAAAAGAATGGGGTTTTAGATTATCTGTACTTTATTTACAACACAGTATCATAAAAACATACATCATAAAAGGTCAAAGGCACATTATTAAGCACACTAGTTGAACAACTGATGTTGGTACAGCACTCTCAGAGGAAAACAGTCTGCAGGATTCATCTGCAAAAAAAAACAAAAAAACCCATCTGTGAGCATGTTAATATCAGGAGCAATTTAAAGCATCCTTGCTAAATAAAAGGATTAGTTCTATAATTTTTATCCCAATATTCATATAGGTATCTGGTCACTAAAATAAATAAATAAATAAATAAATAAATAAATCAATGAGCATGCTGGTAGGCCAGGAGCAACTATATTGTTACATTAGCAATCACTATTGCAATATTGCCCATGATATTTTCTAGCATCATATGCACACATGCTTTGTATTTATTATTATACAAAAACAACATCTGGGAAACTAAATTATTAAGCACATTATAACAACGTTTGAGCAGATATTTGCAGACAGAGTATTTAACAGTAAAGATTGGTCTAAGCATTCATAGACATTACTTTTATATCGTCTAAACATTAGCCCTACTTTTATGTTGTATTGTTTATGAAACATAAAACATTCCTGATGCCTTACCGATGCATTGAAAGGTTGCCTATTATATTTCAAAACATTTTCAGTCAGGAATTATAGTTTTGGAAAAGTCCAACTAGTAAATGTATTCAAGTTTCACAACAGCACATTTTCTAATGCCAAGAAACATTACTTACAAGAGTTCTCCTCAGATGGTAGTATCCGTGCTTGCTGTTTGTGAGATTAGTTTAGCTTAGCTTTTCCTCTTAGCGTGACGTCATCTGTGGTAAATCCAAGGTTTATTCCTCTCAGCGTCTTCTTCCAAAAACAAAAGTATCTGACACAAACACGTTGCTGCTTTGTTTACGAGTTGATGTGGGGGGGTCACATGTGCACGTCTCTCACGTGGATGTTTGTAATAACAAAAGCGCGAATAGCGCGTGGGCGTGAACTAATTAGAAGTAATGAGCTCTGAGGGAGAAAACAGGGCATCGCGTTGGTTTCATACGGATTACTTTAACACTGAAGATTTGTTTTCGATAAGACTTACTTCATTTAAAAGTAGACATTTCAAGCTTTCTATGGAAATATCTCTCATGTTTGTGTGTCATGTTTTCGCTGAGTTTCCGTTAATTTAATTGAAGCATTTCAACTGGATATTCAAGGAGCCTGAGAAGACTGAAAGGACACCCTGTATATTTTCTTTTTTTTTTAAAAACCACAAAAGTTTGTTAATATGGTGAGTGTACACAAGTAAAAGTAAACCCTTTACAGATTCAGGTGATGTATTACTTTTATGTGTCCAATTAAAATTGAGGGAGCAATTTAATTTCTTTTTGCTGTCATTTAGAAAATATACGAGTGCTCCCGCCGGCACCAACCCCAGGATGTTAAGTTAGTGTAAAACAAGTAATTTGCTGTTGCCAGCAGGTGGCGCTATGATTGCAATGGAATATTGGCCTTTAGATGTGTTCAGGCCAGGACTCTTATCGAACATGTGAAGTTTGGGGCAGATTGGACATTGTATGGCTGAGTTATAACAACTTCCTCTTTCATGGCATTAATAGCATGCATTAACACTTAGTGTTTCTAGCATGTTTAGCACAAAATGGCATATTTTGCTGTGCTTTTAATAGTCCATCACAGTGTTAAACATGTCACTTCTGGTTTGCCAGCAGGTGGCGCTATGACTATAACCGAATATGAGCATGTAGATATCTTCAGGCCAGGACTCTTATCAAACATGTGAAGTTTGGGGCAGATTGTTTGCATGAATTACAACAACTTCCTGTTTCATGGCTTTAACATGATACTTCAGCACTTACTAAGTGTTGCTAGCATATCTGAGCATGTTTTTAGCAAGTTTAGCACTCAATGGCTTTTTTAGTGCATTGCTAATAGTGTATCATCTTATCAAACATGTTAAGTTGGGACAGTTTGGACATTGCATGCCTGAGTTACAGACATTTTCTGTTTCATTGTATTATTAGCATGCTTTAGCAATTTAGCTAAGTGTTACTATGTTTGTAGCATGTTGCATTTTAAGTTTGGGGTAGATTGGACATTGTATGCATGAGTTACAGCAATTTCCTTTTGTCTTTGTATTAATAGCATGCTTTAGCTTTTAGCTAAGTGTTGCTAGCATGTTTTAGCATCTTTCTAGCATGTTGGTAGCCTATTTAAAACTTGTTAACGCTTTTTAATATGTTGCTGGGAGTCCGTAACAGTGTTAAACATGTCACTTCCTGTTGTCAGCAGGTGGCGCTATGACTATAACTGAATATGGGCACTGACGTGTTCAGGACACGAATTTTATCAAATGTGTGAAGTTTGAGGCAGATTGCACATTGTTTGCCTGAGTTACAGCAACTTTCTTTTTCATGGCGAAACATCAAAATTTGTCAGGCCGCCAGGGACATGCCCCTTTGACGAAAACTCTGGATCTTCGCAATTCGTCACAAAGGCCTTATGATGACACTCAGCAAATTTGAAGATGATTGGATTAAAACTATAGGAGGAGTTTGTTAAAGTACGAGTCCTGAAAATGGCAAAAACTGCACAAAAATCATACAGGAAATTCAGTATAACAGACTTCCTGTTGGGTTTCGGATGTTGTGCCAGGAGACTTTTTTGTAGATATTGGTGTGTTTCATGTGTGTACCGAGTTTTGTACATGTACGTGAAATGTAGCTCGAGGCGCACTCCGTTTAAATTTTATAGGTGGTGCTATCGAGCCATTTTGCCACACCCACTACTGAAAACCATATCAGATGTAAATTTTCGCCAGGACTGACGCGTGTGCAAAGTTTCCTGAGTTTTTGAGCATGTTTACACCCTCAAAAAGACTTTTTACTTTGGAGAAGAAGAAGAAGAAGAAGAAGAAACGGAGCAATTCCAATAAGGTCCTCGCACCACGGGTCCTCAGGCCCTAAAAATAGGCCTACCATTAAGGGTTGTGCTTGCACAAGTTCTGCACGATCCTCTTCACTAATATCCTCAGCGTCTCATTTGGTCTCAAAGTAATAAGCAATACAGACAACGGCATTATTTACAATACAGGGGCGGTGAGGGGCGGTGAGGGGCGGGACGTTTCGATGCACACTAGAGGCGGTTTAGCAAATCACAACACACTCAGCCAGCTAACTAATCAGAGCCCATTGCGAACTTCTGAGGGAGGGCCTTCACAGAAACAGGAAATCGACCAGCCGTTTTTATGCTAGCTGAAAAGCAGTGTAAAATAAAGGTAAAATATAAAAAAAAAATAATCTGATTTTTAAAAAACGAAGCATGAAGACATATTGCTATGCACCCCATTAACACAATCAAGTCTTCGAAAAGATCCATTAGACCACCCCTTTAATGGCTGAAATGTCAAGTTAGCAGCACTGAAATGTTGTGTGTGTGTGCCCACAGGGCACCTGCACAATCACTTAAATTTAATAAAGTAAAGATATAAAGAAAACAAAATGCATTAAGAGTGTCACAAAAACAAAAGTCTGTTAATTAGTTAAGAGAAATATATTTTGTGCATGCTAGTGCTATTTATTTATTCCTTTTATAATTTCTGTTTTTCTCCATTCACTGAAGAGCAGCTGTCATGAAGCTGCTCTTCAGTGAATCAAGCCGGTCTGTCCCCCACCAGAGGTCGCCTGTGCATCTTATTGACATTAGACATTACACAGACTGTTGCACCACACCCCGGACTACGTTGCCCATCATCCATTGCGCTGATTACATGCACCCAATCAGATACTCTATATAAGCCTCGGACTTCCTCCCACGATTCGCCGTGCATTGTGTACGTTGCATTTAGAACTCTCCTAGTGTTAGCAATCTTTACGGAGCCATTCCCTAGTTTCCTGCATTTTGTCTAGTTTTCTGAGTTTTGTATTCTCGCCTAGTTATCTCGTTTAGTTTGTTTCACTGCCTGCCTTGGATCTCCCTCATGTTTATTGGATTACCCTTTTGCCTAGTCCCCTGGATTACGTTCGCTGTTGATCGACCCTTGCCTGTCTTGGATTACTCTTGTGTCTTGTCCTCATATACCTATTTGCTATTGTTTGATCCTGCCAGTTTATGACCATGTCTCTGTCTTGCTCCAATAAAGCTTTGCATATGGATCCGCCTGCTTCCCGTCTCCCTCCCTCCCTTACAGCAGCAGATGGGTGATGCGATGATTTGTGAATCCTCATTTATGCTGCTATTTGTGCATATAAATCTAACGCCCTAAAAGAATAAAAAAGCTTCGTTTGTCGGCCAGGAAAATAATCTAAACGAACAAAATGCTGTCATAATAAAATTCTCTATGCTGCACGCAAATTCAGGCTCAAAATCTCAAATTTTACGGACATGAGCTCAGACCTGATTTGATCGTAGCCACCGTTCACGTCCATATTGATAAATTCCAAGTTCTGTGTAGAAACGACTGTACGCCCATTTTTCTGTCATACGTTTATTTCATAAATGAGGCCCATTGATCCCTATTGAAGTCCACTATATGGCAAAAACCTTAATTTCTTTTCAACTGAAAAAAGAAAGACATGAACATATTGATGACATAACGGTGAGTAAATTATCCAAAATGTTTTATTCTGGAAGTGAACTAATCATTTAAAGCTGCAGTATGTCACATTTAACCTTTTCACACTCCATTTTAAAATGTTCTCGCTGAGCCCCCAGGATAAGTTTTTTTGGGCGATTGTTGTTTTAGAATGTATTGCCTTATTGTTTCCTTGGCGATGTGTCATGCTTGCTACATGACACAACACAGCCACAATAGCGCAGTATGACACGTGTATCACTTTTATATAATTTTTCCTGTTTTATTACTGATATTCACAAACATGCTCATTATATTATGAAATATCTGATATCCTTATTCTGAAATATGTGCAAGTAAATGTATTTGGAAGTTTAAACACTTTTATAATGACCGTGTTAGTTGATCTATACCGGGTGATGGGTGCCACAATGTTAGTTTGCGCTGAATCCGAGCTGTGGGATTTACAGCATGCAAATTCATCCTCTTCTCCCAAAAGACATTAAAGTAAGTCTCCGGTGAACTGGGAGAAGAGCAGAGTAAATTTTGGAGTTACCTACACAATGTGTATATGATATCAATAAAACATGTCGTCAGATTATATTTGTAAGGATCATTATTGCTGCTTCTATAAACATCAGGCTGTATTTATACAAACTCTAAATGTATCATTTTGCTAGTACTTTCTATTTAAATGTCTGGAACCTAAAATAAGCATTATATGGTTGAAAACACTTAATAGTTGTGATAACATGACAAGCGCTCACCGCGTCCGATCTGGCTCCACGCCAGCCAAAGCACAAAAGCAGATTTGAATTCATTTGAATTCATTTTGCTGTTATTGTGAGTAACTATAATGATAAAAGTATACAAATTACAGTTTCAAATGATATCTTATCTGTATGGCCAAAAACAACTGAGTATTTTTTTTTTTTCCATTTTATCAGGTTGAATTTTAAAGACGCTTCTGGACCACCTTTAGTGTTTGTCTAGATCAGGCAATGTACATCACTGACGTTGATCTTGAAGGCAGCAAATAAAGAATGACATCTTGACAGCTGACAGTTCCCTGGTAATGCCCAGGCTGGCTAAGCTAAAGTTTGTAACCATGCATAGGTCAACTAAGTCATTAAAGGTCAGGGCCCGTATGTATGATACTTCTCAGAAATGCTCTTAAGAATAGTCTTAAAGTTTGACATTTTTTTCTAATATTCCAATGTTTTCTAAGAGTAGGAGACTTTTATAAAGAAGCTAAAAGCTACTTTCAGTAAAGTCTAAGGCTTATTCTGAATTGTTGACTGATGGGACACTTAAGTGTTGTGAACTAAGGACTACAATGATTTCAACCCAAAATGGCCGTAACTACAATAAAATGTAACTACAATAAAATCATTTAAGACACTATTTAATATTTCAATGTTGTTTTTTTTTATGCTTTGCATTGTGCAAAATTATCACAAATTATTGATGTTTTGAAATCTTTTTCTATTGGTGTGTCTCTTCATTTACAGTTGGAGCAGTGATGTGAACATGAGTTCCATCAACAGCTCCAATAACTCCAAGAAAGCCATAATCCTCATAAAAGTGTCTTGTTTTTGCAACATGGTTTGGCGGTCAGTTGGAAAGTCAATGAACTACTATATAGTTGTGGCCAAGAGAAAAAAATTTTTTACTGATTTTGTAAACATATTGCATATTTGCTTGGAGTCAATTGTTTTATTTCTGATAATAATGCAATTAAACATTCCAAATTGTGTGGTCATAATTTTTGGCCATGCTGTCATACAAAGAAATTATGAACACATCCAAAAACAAGAGAGGACCAACAAAATGTTAATAACTGATTATGTTGTAGTCAATGTAAATGTTGCCAATTTAGGGATAAATGTTTAGTGAGTCCCTCACCCCTTTTGAGACTTTATTCAAAAGCCTAGCAAAAAATAAACAAATAAATTTATTGGACAAACCTTATTTAGATTTTTTTTAATTTAGATCAGTGAATTCACCATTATGACCTGATCCTCATCAGATACATTTAACGACTCCTTTATCTACTTTCAATTGAAAGCAGTTAGCAACACTGACCTGTGTGTTTGTTTGTTTTTGTTTTGGAGAAGCAACTGTAGTCCACGAAGAAAGCAGCAGCGGAAGCGTGTAAGTACATTAGTTAATACTTGATAAATTAGTTCTATAGGTGCTGTTTAAATTATTAACTACTGCTAGAAAGTATTTTTTTCATTGTCTGCCTATCTGTATTGTTGATGTTTTGTTTTAATTAGCACTTTTGATTGCACTTATTGATAGTACTAGTACTCAATTCCTGTGAGCACTTAAGTGCGAAGCATCTCGCTTTCAGTTTCGATTCGAGCCATTTGCATTGCTATAGACTTTCGGCTTAAGTTAGGAGGTGTGTCCAGCTGTTATCACTGCAGTATCATTTGCTTGTGTATTTATCCATTATCTGTGAGCTGACGCGGAAGCATTCAGCCGTCTCTTGTGAAGACCGACGAGGGTAAAGACCTGCGACTTTTTCCTGCGCGACTTTAACCGAGCAACAACACCGACAACGCACTTAAGTACTCCTCTTACTTTTCCTTCATACACCCCCCTTCTTGCCCTCTCTTTCCACCTCTATCATGTGTTTTCAATACATTCCAGTTGTCTCCACACAACGCTCTAACACCACACGCAGACGACAACACAATCTTACTAACCTTCGCCCTATCGTCACTTCCTCCACTGAAACTTTCTCTTTTACTGTCGGCCTCTGGAATTGCTAGTCAGTTGTCAACAAAGCAGATTTAATTTCGGCTTTTTCCACACACTTAGTATCCTGGGCTTGACTGAGACCTGGATTCGTCCAGAGGACTCAGCAACCCCTGCTGCTCTGTCTAATAACTTCTCTTTCTCTCACACCCCTCGTCACACTGGGAGGGGTGGGGGTACTGGAATACTCATTTCTAACAAATGGAAATTCTCAATCCACTCTCTGCTATGCAATTATAACTCATTCGAATCTCATGCGAACACGGTAACAGCTCCAATTAAACTCATTTACCGCCCTCCTGGTCAACTGGGCACCTTCTTAGATGAGCTGGATGGGCTGCTATCCTCATTCCAAGAGGATGGCAGTCCACTTCTAGTCTTTGGTGATTTTAACATTCATCTGGACAAGCTTTATGCTGCAGACGTTCATTCACTCCTAGCTTCATTTGATTTCACTACAAGCACACTTGTCACTACAAGCACACACAAATCAGGCAACCAACTAGACCTAATTTACAAACGCAATTAAACCCCTACACATCACCGACCATTTCTTCATTACATGTAACCTACATCTTGCTACCAGTGTACCTCCAACCCCTCTACCTGTTACTTTCAGATGAAACCTACGCTCCCTTTCACTCTCCCATCTTTCCTCTTAGTGTCCTCCTTTCTTCCCTCTACAACCCTTTTCTCATCTCCAGAGGTTAATGCAGCTACTGACACCTTATGCTCTACTTTAACTTCTTGCCTAGATGATATATGTCCTCTCTCTTCCAGGCCAGCACGGCCCAGCCCTCCTAACCCCTAGTTATTCGATGTTCTCCACGAACATCGGTCCAAACTCAGGGCAGCAGTGAGAAAATGGCGCAAATCTAAAGATCCATCTAACTTGAGTATATATCAGTCTTTGTTTTCATCCTTCTCTGCTCAAGTCCATACTGCCAAATCCTCATACTTCCATAACAAAATCAACAATGCTCCAGACACACGTAACCTCTTCAAAACATTCAATTTGCTCCTCTGCGAATCACCTACAGCTCAACCTGGCAAAGACTGAGCTACTTGTTTTCTCTGCCACTCCGACTCTACAGCATGACTTCACCATCCATCTAGGTTCATCATCAATTACCCCATCAAGTTCTGCAAGAAATCTTGTGATCTTTGTAATCTTTGATGACCAGCTGACTTTCAAAGACCATATAGCTAAAACTGCTCAATCTTGTAGGTTTGCATTACACAACATCAGAAAGATCAGGCCCTTTCTAACAGAACAAGCCACACAACTTCTTGTCCAGCCCCTGGTCATCTCTAGTGTCACGAATCTGGTCTGTGTCCCGTTGTCCACTAACCACCAGATGTCACTCTCGCATCACTTACACACTCTGACTGTCACTATGCATCTCGGACTGCATCTCCCATCCTCCACCGCTCTGATTGCGTCAGTCCCCGTGACCAATCAGGCGTCCTATAAAAACCCCGCTCCTCCTCAGTGCACTTCACGGTTGGTTGTATTATTGTATTGTTGTTTTGTTAGCTTTTCCTAGTATATTCCTAGTTCCTGGTTTTTGGATCTCCCGCCTGGTTTTCTCGTTCTCTTCTGTCTAGCCGCCTGCCTTTTGGACTATAGCTCTCGTTTATTGGACTATTCTCTTCTTCTGCCTGTATTATTCCTGTCTGCTCCTGCCTCGACCTTGCCTGTACGACTATGTCTTTGTCCCGCCAATCCAATAAAAGCTTGCGCATGGATCCGCTCGCCTCTCGTCTCGTTCTCCCCGTAACAGAACCAACCGTCACAACAGGATCCAGCAGCTTCACCCCCGGACAGTCAGAGAATATGGACACAGACCGAATTCTCTTCAGGATTAAACAGAAATCACGCACTCTAGAACAGCATATCCGTGAGTTTCTGGCCATCTCAAATTATTCCACCCCCGGACTGTACAATCATGGAAATATTCTGTGACGGCATAAACGATCCTTTAAAGACGAGGCTGAGACGCGAGGGTCCGCAGTCATCTCTGGCTGCTTTTTTAAACTTTGCGTTATTGTGTGTGGGCTCGCCGTGTACTGTGGGGGTCGCGAAGGGGGAACGCGACAACGCGGACGCGGCAGCCCCGCACCCCGCTCGCAGATTGGTGGTTACGCCGGATCACGACGCCAAAACCACGTTTGCTGCCTGGATCGCTCGTGAAATGGCGGCCGTGCAGGAGCGCGCTCAAGCTATGGCGGCGACGGCGGTGCCCGTTCGCAAAATGGCGGCGACTGCGGTGCCCGTTCACAAGATGGCAGCAGCACCGGTGCGCGCTCACACAATGGCGGCGACGGCGGAGCCCGTTCACAAGATGGTGGCGGAAACAGAGCCCCGTCACTTCACAGCTGCCATACCAGAGCTATATGGAGTTACAGCTGCATTTCCTGAGTCAAGTCGAGTTTCCAAGTCAAGTCAAGGTACAGCTGCATTTCCTGAGTCAACTCAAGTTTCCAAGTCAAGTCAAGTTGCAGCTGTGTTTCCTGAGTCAAGTCAAGTTTCCGAGTCCAGTCCAGTTGCAGCGGCATTTCCCGAGTCAAGTCAAGTTTCCTCGCCAAGCCAAGTTGCAGCTGTATTTCCTGAGTCAAGCAAGTTTACTGCTGCTGTTCCTGTGTCAAGTCAAGCTGGGGCTGTGTTTCCTGCATCAAGTCAAGTCAGAGCTGCTCTTCCTAAGGCAAGTCAAGCTAAAACTGTTTTTCCTGTTTCAAATCAAGCCAGAACTGTAGTTCCTATGTCAAGTCAAATTACAGCTGTCGCTTCTGTCTCAAGTCAAATTACAGCCACGCCAGAGCCACTGCACAAGATGGCTGCCACGCCAGAGCCACTGCACAAGATGGCTGCCACGCCAGAGCCACTGCACAAAATGGCCGCCGTCTCCAAGCCGCTCCACAATATGGCTGCCATTCCAGAACCTGTGGTCAGCGCCCGGACGCCACCTGTGGTCATGATGGCCCACGTGCTGGACACACCCCTAATGACAGTACGGGCAGCTAAAGTGGCGCTCCATGTCGCGGCGGCTACCCCTGAGTCAAGTCAAGACACAGAGTCAAGTCAAGCCAAAGCTGTCGTTCTCCATGAGTCAAGCCAAGTCGCAGCTGTCCCCCACGAGTCAAGTCACGTTATAACTGTTGTTCCTGAGTCAAGCCATGTTGTTCCTGAGTCAAGTCACGCTACAGCTGTGGTTCCTGAGTCAAGCCATGTTGTTCCTGAGTCAAGTCACGTTACAGCTGTTGTTCCTGAGTCAAGCCATGTTGTTCCTGAGTCAAGTCATGCTACAGCTGTTGTTCCTGAGTCAAGCCATGTTGTTCCTGAGTCAAGTCATGCTACAGCTGTTGTTCCTGAGTCAAGCCATGTTGTTCCTGAGTCAAATCCCGTTACAGCGGATCTCCATGAGCCAAGCCAGGGAATAGCAGATCCTCATGAGCCAAGTCAAGCTGCTGCTGTTATTCCAGAGCCAAGTCAAGCTTCAGCCACTGCTCCAGAGTCAAGTCAGGCTACAGCTGTAACTGCCAAGTCCAGTCAGGCTGCCAAGTCCAGTCAGGCTGCCAAGTCCAGCAACGTCAAAGCGGTCGTTCCTGCATCAAGCAACGTCAAGGCGGTCGTTCCTGAGTCAAGCAACATCATATCCGTGGTTCCTGGGTCAAGCAAGGTAACAGCCGAGGTTCCTGAGTCAAGTAAAGTCAATGATCTCCATGAGCCAAGTCAGGTCACCGCTGATTTCCATGAGTCAAAGCAGTTCACTACTGATCTTCACGAATCAAGTCAAGTCACAGCCAATCTCCAAGAACCAAGTCAGACCACAGCTGATCTTCATGAGCCAAACAAAGTTGTTGCTGCTGCCCCAGGGTCCAGTCTCGTCCCGCCTGACGGCCCAGAGTCAAGTCACGTCCCGCCTAACGGCCCAGAGCCTCGCCTTGTTTCGTTTGACTGCGCAGAGCCGTGCCGTGCCTCGTCTGATATCCCACGATCACGGCCTATCATGATGGCCGGTGTACTGGATCCACCACAACCTCCCGCTGCTGCTCTTCCTATAATAGCGGTTGCCATCTGGTGTGTGTGGGCTGCACACTGTACCCCTGAGGCCACGTCTGGTCACAAGTCGGCTCCAGAGCTCCCCTCACTTGGAGAAGCCATGCCAATGCCTCCTGAGGTGTCAGCCTTGGCTGTAGATCCTCCCATGGAGGCAGCATCCCCCTATAACCTCTCTGCTTCTCCCCTCATTCTGTCAGCCTCCTCTGTCTCTGCTTTTCTCAGGTCCCAGGCCATAACGCGGTCTCCAGCTCCAGAGGCCCCGTCTGGTCTCAAGTCTGCTCCATCCCAGCTCCCGCCTGGTCACAAGCCTGCTCCAGAGCTCCCGACTGATCTCAAGTCTGCTCCAGAGGTCCCGTCTGGTCTCGAGCCCGCCCCAGAGGCCTTCCCCGTCGGAGAAGCTGCGCCAATGCCTCCAGAGGTGTCAGCGTCAGCTGTAGAACCTCTTATGGAGGGGGCGTTAACCTCAAAACTCTCTGCTTCTCCCTTTCTTCTGTCTGTCTCCACTGTCCCTGTTCTCCCCAGGTCCCAGACCATGACGCAGGCTCCTGTTCCGCCCCGGAGGGCTGCGGCGCCTCCTGTTCCGCCTCCTGTTCCGGGGGGCTGCTGCGCCTTCTCCCCCTATTCTCTCTGCCTCCTCTGTCCCTGCTTTCCCCAGGTCCCAGACCGTGACGCAGATTCCTGTTTCGCCCCAGAGGGCTGTTCCGCCTCCTGCTCCGCCTCCAGTTCCGCCCTGGAGGAGTCCTGCTCCACCTCCAGTTCCGCCGTGGAGGAGTCCTGCTCCGCCTCCAGTTCCGCCGTGGAGGAGTCCTGCTCCGCCTCCAGTTCCGCCGTGGAGGAGTCCTGCATTCCATTGCCCAGGATGGCCCTAACAGTGTGTTGCTGACGACGTCTCACGAAAGAGCATATCTTACCTCCCCTAGTTCGACGGGCCGTGTGTACCTGAAAGTAGTTCCTGTGCTGTTGTGGAGAGGGAAGAGGTCAGTTTCGACATACGCCATCTTGGATGACGGGGCTCAAAGGAGTATTATCCTTCCCGCAGCAGTCCAGCAGTTAAGAATTGAGGGAAGGGAAGAGATCATGGCCCTTCGCACTATCCGACATGATATCACAGAATTGAAGGGTCAGAAAGTTGACCTGTTGCTTTCCCCGCAGTCGAGGCCAGAAGAGAAGTACAGCCTTACGGGTGTCTTCACCGCACCTCTTCTTACATTAACCGAGCAAACCTACCCCCTCAAGAGGCTCCAGCAATGTTATCCCCATCTCAGAGGGATCCCCCTTCCATCCTTCAATAGGGTCCAACCCCTGCTTTTAATTGGGTCTGATTATCCAACTCTAATTACCCCAAAGGAGCCCATCAGATTGGGACCAGCAGGTGGACCAGTCGCTGTACGCACGCAGCTCGGTTGGGTCCTTCAGGGACCAGATGGATTGCTCCCACATCAGGTACCTTCCCCGCAGTGCTTGTTCACTTCTCTTACACCCCTGCGGGACCCTGTCTATCAACATGTCGAGAGACTGTGGCAGCTCGATGTTCTTCCGTCTCGCAGCGAGAAGATGATAACTCGGTCTAAACAGGATCAGATGGCTGTAGACATGTTGGAGACCAGGTCACGACGAGTAGAAGTTGACGGAGTCTGGCGCTACGCTACTCCACTCCTTCGTGCTCCAGACGGTCCCCCGCTGAAGGGGACTATGGAATCCGTTCTGTCCAGCCTCAGGAATACTGAGAAGCGTCTGAGTAGAAACCCAGAGAGAGCTAAAGTATACGAGGCTGAGATACAGAAGCTCCTTGACTCAGGGCATGTCGTTAGGGTACCACCAGCAGGCCAGCAGGTAGATGAGGAGTCGTGGTTTATACCGCACCACCTCGTCCAGCACAATGGTAAATACAGGTTGGTCTTCAATTGCTCCTTTGTGTACCAAGGTGTCTCTCTTAACCAGCAGTTGCTTCCAGGCCCTACCCTCGGTGCCTCACTGCTAGGAGTTCTCCTCCGGTTCCGGCAGTATGCAATCGCCATCAGCGGGGATATACGTGGTATGTTCCACCAAGTGAGACTGCTACCTGAGGACAGACCCCTTTTAAGGTTCATCTGGAGGAACATGTGCAGAGAGGACCCACCAGACATCTATGAATGGCATGTCTTACCTTTTGGGACAACCTGCAGCCCCTGCTGCGCTACCTTTGCGCTGCATAGGCATGTTCGCTACCAGCAGTTGGGGAATGAGGAAGTATTGCAGTCCATAGAGCGAAGCTTCTACGTGGACAACTGCTTACAGAGCATTCCTACTGCTGACGAAGCCAAGCGATTAATCGACAAGATGAGGCCTCTATTAGCCTCAGGGGGTTTTGAGATCAGGCAGTGGGCTACGAATGTCCCCACTGTTGTCCAGCACCTACCAACTAAGGCTCGTTCAGAGAGCATTGAACTGTGGTTACAGCACAACCACTCAGACCCGCTGGAACCAGCTCTTGGCTTAATGTGGCACTGTCTAGAAGACAGCCTGGGCTACAGACATCGGGCACTAGCAGAGCACCAACCGACCATGAGATATATCTATAAGGTCTTAGCAACGCAATATGACCCCTTAGGATTCTCCATTCCCTTCACCACCCGGGCCAAGGTTCTTGTCCAGAGGCTCTGGGCCAGACCAAGGGGTTGGGATGATCCGAACCTTCCAGCAGACCTGCTGGAGAAGTGGAATGTGTGGGAGAAGGAGCTGCTTGATCTTTCTAAGCTCAAGCTTCCTAGGTGCTACCTTCCTGCCGACTTTGATGTGGAGACATCAAGATTCAGCCTACATGTATTCGGAGATGCATCAGAGGTTGCTTATGGATCGGTTGCTTATCTCCGTGCCGAGCAGCACGGTAAGATCCACACTGCCTTCGTTATGGCTCGCTCTAGGGTGGCCCCCAAGCGGCAGCTGTCGATGCCACGCCTCGAGCTGTGTGCAGCACTGAGCAGTGCCCAGCTTGCTCAGTTCCTCAGGCAAGAGCTGACCATTGCCATAGAGACCGTGACGTTGTGGACTGACTCGACTACAGTGCTCAACTGGATCCAGTCTGAGTCCTGTAGGTACAAGGTGTTCGTTGGGACGAGGGTGGCGGAAATACAGGAGTTGACTGAACCCCACTCCTGGAGGTATGTTGATTCCTCGAATAACCCGGCGGATGACATTACCAGAGGGAGGACGGTCATGGAGCTGGCCAACTCTGACATGTGGAGCAGGGGCCCGGGATTCCTCCGTGAACCACCAGACCAATGGCCAGTCAAGCCAATTGTAATGGCCCAAGAGGATACCTCAGAGACAAGGAAAGCCATCTTTTGTGGATTACTTGCAGATAACCGAAATCCAGACATGCTTAATGCATCTCAGTATGCTTCTTGGAGTGCCTTGATCGATGCGACTTACCAGTCCCTCTATGGGGCGGCTATCCAAGATGCAGACAAGGACTCCTTGGATTACCGGCATGCGGAAGCATGTATCCTCCGTCAATGTCAGGAGTATTCCTTCCCAGAAGAGTTCAAGGCATTAAAATCAGGGAACCAGGTGCCTGTAGCCAGCCGTCTGAACACGCTTGCACCCGAGTTCGACTCCGAGTTAAATCTGATTCATGTGGGAGGTAGGCTACGGCGATTGGATGGCATCAGCAGAGCTGAGATGCATCCAGTAGTTTTAGATCCCCACCATCAGGTTACTAAACTCATCGTAAAGCACTTTGACGAGCGCCTACTTCATCCAGGACCTGATAGGGTCTTCGCAGAGCTACGTCGTCATTTCTGGGTTCTAAGGGGCAGGCAAGCTATCAAACAACACCAGAGAGAGTGCGTAGAGTGCCAGAAATGGAGAGCTAAGCCGACTCTACCTATTATGGCTGACTTACCCTCAGCCCGTCTGCGATTATATCAACCCCCTTTCTTCTCCACTGGTGTCGACTGCTTCGGCCCCTTCATGGTCAAGATTGGCCGTCGCAGGGAGAAGCGATGGGGCGTCATCTTCAAGTGCCTGACGACCAGATGCATTCACCTTGACTTGCTCAATAGCATTGATACTGACGCATTCTTACTGGCATTAAGGCGCTTCATCGCACGCAGAGGGACCCCATCCGAGATTTTCTCAGATCAGGGGACTAACTTTCGGGGGGCTGAGACCGAACTGAGAGAAGCTTTCAGAGAGATGGAGCCCAGCCTGCAGGAGCAGCTGGCTAACTACCAGATCACCTTTAGGATGAATCCTCCCGCCGCACCTCACTTTGGAGGTGCATGGGAAAGAGAGATCCGATCGGTAAAGTCTGCACTTCGAGTAGTCGTCGGGAGCCAGTCTGTGCCTGAGGACGTCCTGCAGACCATACTGATCGAAGTAGAGGGTATCCTGAACAGCAAGCCCTTAGGATATGTTTCATCCGACGTGGCAGACGTAGATCCGGTTACCCCCAATATGCTGCTCATGGGGCGGCGAGATGCCTCACTTCCCCAAGTGATCTACACACCGGAGCCCTTGTCCAAGCGTCGTTGGCGTCATGCTCAGACTATCGTCGATCACTTCTGGTCCTACTTCACACGACATTACCTCCCGGGTCTCCAGACTCGCCAGAAGTGGCAGCGGGTAACCCAAGATCTAGCTGTGAACACAGTGGTCATGATAATCGACCCCCAGCTTCCCAGAGCCCAATGGTCAGTTGGTCGGGTTGTCAAGCTGATACCCAGTGCTGACGGACACATCAGGTCAGCTCAAGTCCATGTCAATGATCGTGTATACCTACGACCTGTGGCCAAACTTGTCAGACTTCCGGCACTTCCAGATGGAGGCGAAATGGACTCAAAGGACTAGGGAATTTAATTTAGACATATTAGCTATGCTAATCTGGGGGCGGCTGTTCTAAATTCCCTATGTGGGTTTATACTGTACAGACTTTTATTATGAACATATGCCACTAGTTGACGTTAGTTTCCGCTATTTCGCTTTACTTTCACTTTTACGAGCCGCTTGATCCGCCATTTCGCAGGTGTTAATGTGCGTGATTGAATGTAAGTTCATTTACATTATCCCCGATTATAAGTCAGAGATATTTCATTGTGTTTACATATTTATCTTGTGCAATCGAACCATACAGTGTTTATAATGTTGACATGTTCAAGATTTACGGTGATTCAAATGCATACGCATACGCTACTGTTAACCTTTTCTTCGTCATGTTGATTTATGTATATCGTGTCAGTAGCAAGTTATTTACATGTCTTTAATGTACATTTAGAAGGTGCAAACTGATGCTTATTTGTTCTGTTCATTTCAGACAGACCACATTTAACACTTTATGGCCGTAAGCTGTACAATATCCAACTCAGTTGGATCATTTTGTGCCATCTGCTGTGAACAGTTAAATTCTTGAGATAAAGAGTTGAACAGTGCCCTGCCTCCTGTCGCACTTCTTACATGAGTCCCGTGGTGGATTAGTATTAACACCCCTATTGATCTATTAGTCCCGTTCAACCATGATCAGTTAAACTGATCCCTGCAGCTTGTGTTGGAAGCAGGGTTGCCAAAACTGTTTTTTTTTTGCATGGAATTGGGCTGATTTTAAACTGTTGAGAAGGATTGATTTTTCTCCCGTGAGTTAAATGTTTAAAATATTGCATAAATTACATTTGACTGAAATGCTTATATTGAAACATTTTACATTCTACCTGTTATAGAACTATAAAAGATGTTAAGTTTTGTGATGGCCAATGATAGGAATCCTTTTAGCTGTGTTTATGATCAATCTGCACAAGGGTGACTATGAAATATACATTTTAGGTATGGAAATTAAATATTTTGAGTTTTTATGTGGGTTATTGTGCTACTTTGGGGACTTTTTAATTATAATAATTAAGATTACAAAGAATGGCTTGCCAGAGCTCCAAAGGACCATCACTTGGCCAGGTGCAGAGCCAAATATTCTTCAGCTTTATGCAAGACAGAAATACGACAAATACAGTATCAGATGTCATATGGCAGGGGTGGCGGACGTCGGTCCTGGAGAGCCACAGCCCTGCATAGTTTTGCTTTAACCCTAATCAAATGCACCTGAACAAGCTAATCAAGGTCTGAAGGGTTACTAGAAAGCTACAGGCAGGTGAGTTTTAATTAGGGTTGGAGCTGAACTCTGCAGGGCTGCGGCTCTCCAGGACCGGAGTTCGCCACCCCTGTCATATGGCCAAAAATAATTGCAAAAAATTTTTTAGTTGTGTTTGACAAACAAAAACTGCAACAATTTATCTAACATGACGTAACCTTGCTCTCACTTGAAACGTGTCCCAACATTAAGTCCCTGAATTTTAGGGCACTGGATCTGGAAAGTCCTTGAAAGGTCCTTGAATTTAAAGTTAACCAAGGTGTGGGAACCCTGAACTACTTTCACTGCAAAAAAGGTTAATTTTTGTAAAAGATTTGTGGTGTTTCCGGTCAAAAATGACCAGCCTACAAAGAGTAGCTTATAAGTCTCATTATGCTATATTATTACCAAATATTGGTATCAATCTTTTTGTCAGCTTGTTTTTAATTTTTTTTTTTTTTTTTTTTATTTGTTAAGATGTCAGGCATTCTGGCTCCCAGTAAGCATTGGACTATGATGGCTGGTGCCTCTATTTTCACATTCCATACAAAGGAATCACCAATAACCTGAGCACTTTCATTAGGTTTCTCAGTAGGTGCATCACTGTGTGGTGAGAAGCTGATGTTTTGATCGGATGGAAGAGCAGTGTTTTGTCCTGTGACTACGCTGCCTCACAGTCACCCTGCTGCAGAGGCTCTGAAACCAAAACCGAACAATGTACAGGACTCCCTGAGCTAGTTGCATCCAACACCATATCTAAGGCCCCACCATTAATACTGTAAGATAGAAAATGATTATTACATTAGTATTAGTAAGATTTCAACAGAAAAACAAAGCTACAACTGCAAACCACTCAGTATCACAGCAGACAGGAACAGAAAGCGATCTTCAACCAGGAGCAACACCTATCTCAGTTGCCTTTTTTCATTAGACTTTGCCTTGCCTTGTTTTCATGCCATTAAACTTCTTTTTCATTTGTTTCCTTTTAGACCTGATTGAGGAGAGTCAAGAGCTGAAGAATATGGATAAGAAAGAGCAGAACCTTTTTACCTGCTATCCATGTGGAAGGAGTTTCAATCGAAAACGATACCTTAAGGTCCACATGAGAGCTCACACTAGAGAAAAGCCTCATGTTTGCTCTCAGTGTGGAAAGAGTTTTACACATACAAGCAACCTGATTTCCCACATGAGAACTCACAGTGGAGAGAGCTTGTTCACCTGCCAACAGTGTGGAAAGAATTTCACTCAAAAAGGAAACCTTGAAGTCCACATGAGGATTCACACTGGAGAGAGAGATTTTATCTGCCATCACTGTGGAAAGAGTTGCACTCAAAAAGGAAACCTTGAAGTTCACATCAGAAGTCACACGGGAGAAAAACCTTACATTTGCTCACAGTGTGGTCAGAGTTTTACACAGAAAAACAACCTTACTTCCCACATGAGAATTCACAGAGGAGAAAAGCCTTATATTTGCTCACAGTGTGGACAGAGTTTTATACAAAAAGCCCACCTTAATTCCCACATGAGAATTCACAGTGGTGAGAGATTGTTTACTTGCCAACAGTGTGGAAAGAATTTCACTCAAAAACAAAACCTTAAAGTCCACATGAGGATTCACACTGGAGAGAGACGTTTCATCTGTAAACAGTGTGGAAGGAGTTTCACCCAAAAAGGAAACCTTGATGTCCACATGAGAATTCACACTGGAGAAAAGCCTTATATTTGCTCACAGTGTGGACAGAGTTTTGCACATACAAGCCACCTTAATTCCCACTTGAGAACTCACAGTGGAGAGAGCTAGTTCAGCTGCCAACAGTTTCTACTACAAATACCATTACAAACTCATTTTTCAGATGGTCTTGGGCAGGATGAGTACCCACAGAGGTTGTTAGTATTACAGTATAAAAAACAACACAATACCAGTACATACTTAAGGCATTTGTATTTTTATTCTTTCTTTAATAGGTCACAGATTAAAGATTTAAAGTACATGTTGACACCAAACTTCATGAAGCATCTTTAATTTTGTGACGTATTCAAATCACTAGGTGTGGCATATCAAAAAGCTTGTTTCCCTAATTTAGTTTGTAAAAAATGAACCTGGAAAAGGTATACAAGTCCTGTGTGTAAAGAATATGCCTCTGGGATGTTAGATCGAATCCGACAATGATAAAGAGGTCAGAACTGTGCCAAACTAACCAAGAAGCAGATTTTTAGAGAAAGACTTAAGTCAACATTTAGGACCGTAAAACCAGAGATCCTGTCATGTGGCTCAGTACATCAGAAATTAACTAAACTCCTCCACACTTCTTAAACAATGCACACTTATATGAAGTGGTCCAACCTAGAGGAATAATAACAGTTATGTTCACACTGCGAGCCTTAATGCTCAGTTTTGCTCAGATCCAATTCTTTTTTGTATAGCTGTTCACATTGTTGTTTTAAAATGTGACCAATATCAGATTTCCAGTGTCAGATCATGGTTCTGAACTGACCCAGCTGCGCAAAAGAATATGAACAGGATTTCTAGGTTTTAACAGCAAAGTCTGCCCAATTGCTTCTCAAAACTACTCTAAAACTATCCCAGTCATGCTCCAGGGGTTAATATTGCATTTGTGCGATCACTTCTACCGACAAAGTTGAAAAACAACCTGTTGCAACAGTGGAAAAAGTAGCCTAATTCTGCAGAAACTGAATTTGCCAATACTTGCGCAGAGCACCGTCATGGAAGTAAATATGGAGAACACAAAGTAAGCTTTTATGTGTTTATTTTTGGTGTGATCTACTGCAGAAGCCAGCGAAAGGCCTATGCAAAATCTTTGAAGTGATTCACTTGAGTTCAGAATCATAACGGATGTCGATCTAGAGTTACGTAAAAGTCGAATGACTTGTGATATGATGTTTCAGATTGCAGTCGCATTGCAAAATGAACCTGTATCGGATTTAGTACCACATATGGAAGTGGCACAAATCACAATTGAAAAGATCAGATTCCAAGTGCTTTGTGCTGTTCACACTGTCATGCCAAAACAGATCTGAGTCACATGAGTGCAAAATTGGATTTGGGCCACATTTGCCTGCAGTGTGAACGTTAGGCTGTTAAACCAAGACATAAGGTTTAAAAACGGCATATTGTGACTCACAAGAAAAATCAATGGTTAAGATGTACAGTTGTTGACTACCTCTTGAGACCTTTTTATCTCTTCCTCACAAGCCTGGAATCCTTGCTAAAAACTCTTGTGCTAAAAAAATAATAATAATAAAAACTCAAGTTTTTTTCCTCACATAGGTTTCTGGGGTTTTTTTTTAGGGGAATAGTGGTGTGTGTTACATACATCAAAAAGTTGGTTTACATGTTTGCTCCAGAAAACATGTCTGCCATATAGAATTTGTCTATATCCCATAGTAAGATACCGAATGACTCTAGGGGTCATGAACTGAGAAATCAAAATTCCCTTGATCATTTGACATATGAGAGGTCCTTGTACAATGGAGTACAAAGAGCTCAAAACTTTCTCATTAGTCTAAAAACAGTCCGCTGACAGGTTGTGGAATATGCCACTTTATGACTTAAAGGAGAACTCCACTTTTTCAGAACAACAGTTCACAAATAATTTACTCACCCCCTTGTCATCCAAGATGTTCATGTCTTTCTGTCTTCAGTCGTGAAGAAATTATGGTTTTTGAGGAAAACATTTCAGGATTTTTCTCCATCTAATGGACTTCATTGGTGCCCCGATTTTGAACTTCCAAACTGTAGTTTAAATGCAGCTTCAAAGGACTCTAAATGATCCCAGCCGAGGAAGAAGGGTCTTATCTAGCGAAACGATCTGTCATTTTTTTTGGAAAATAAAAAACTGTATACTTTTTTTTAGCACAAAATCTTGTGTAGCACAGGCTCTGAATCACATTGAAAAGGTCACGCAGAACTACAGAACCAGTGTTTACAGAGCGAACGCGCAAAGACTAAGAAAGTGCAATTCAGTATGTAACGTTAAACGATGTTTACAAACAACAATGTACAACGATGTCCTCCTCTCAAGTTATAGGAGAAAATACGATTTTTCGCCATACTCACTACACAGACGATGAACTTAGACGTGATTTGTAGTAGTGATGGGAAGTTCGGATCATTTTACCAACTTGGACCTTTGAGTCTCTTTCAGCAAAATGAACGAAACTTTTTTCTAGTCATTTCGTTCATTTTAGCAAAATATAATTAAAATGTTACGTGTTACTTCCCTAACACATCTACTGCTTACACAAACATTGATCACACTACAAACAAGACAAAACTATAATGCTATAAGAAACAGAAAAGATGAATTCATTGTTCACCTGGGTCTTTAGTCTATGATTAGCTCACCTCACCTCTTATCTGACAAGTTTTCGGGTTTGAGTCGTTCGTTCATCACGTGACAGTCCCATAAGATGAACGAACATATTGAAAAAACCCGAAGATTGAAACAGGTGAACTTATAGACCTTTCTCACAGAAACCAGAAATACGCAATCGCAGGGAATGCAGACTTCCTGTCTAATGTCAACACAGCAGAAAGCCGGGTAATTTAAAAATGGAGAGAGTCTACACAACTTCCCTCACGGGTTTGCCAAAGATCACCTTTGCCGACGTGACAAGAGTCGTGGAGGAAAACTCAGTCACAAAGAGGAACAAACTGGATAAAGGATATAAATTTTTCCATGAAGAGTTTATCCATAACATTCAAGGTAAGTAACGTAGCTAACGTTAGAGAGCAATCAGGCTAACAAATTATTAGTGTGTCCACTTAGACCTAGGGCCAGGGTTATAGGGTTATGTATGGATAGTATAGAGGACATGTACAACTTTATTAAAGCAATATAACAGTCGTGGTCGTGATGTTACAAACAATATGACATTCACTGTCTGCCTTTGGTCCAAGTGAACGTCTTGTGTGTAGCAGCTAGCGACGATAGCCTAATGTTAATGTTAGCCGAATGCTGTCATCATCAGTTAACATTTTTTTTTCTCTGGCAATGTCTGTGTTTATGTTCATGTGTTTGCTTGTCATAGTATCAAATGTAGTAGACGGGCAGGTTTTTGTGAGGGCTAGATGCTACCCGTCTCGAAAAACGAGGAGCCTCACAAACTAGAGGTTTAACCAAACTAGAGGTTTGACTACTGTTCACTCACTGCTGTTGCAGCTCTTTCTGCTGAGTTTCTGCACAGCTAGCTACAGAATGGATATAAGTATAGAAAGTATAGAAACATTATCATTTTATTTCCAATGTAAGTCTGAAAATCTACCTTAATTATTATATGCAGGAACTCTTTGTCCACCATCTCATTCCATAAGGTATACATCTCTATTGCTATTTCAACTTTTTCCTTGCACTGTTAATTCCGTTTACTGCTGACAGTGATGTAGGCTACTGTTATGAACAGTGATGTGATGCACACCATGCTTACTAGTATTTCCATATGTTTTTGGTGGATAGATATCACTTGCCACTGACAATGGATGTCTGATGGCCTTTTCCTGCAGCTGCGTAGCTGGTAAAGGTTTCTGCAACCACACTGTGGCCCTGCTGTATCAGACAGCACATTATTTACAGCTTGGCCATAAGACTGTTCCTCCACCTCTGGCCTGCACAAGTGATTTGCAGCAATGGCATAGACCAAGAACACAGGTGGGTGTAAGACAATGCTGTATATTTAGCGTACTCTTTTAATACACACACACACACACACACACACATACATACACACACCCGCCTGGTCATAATGAGACCTCTTCACTTCATTTGATTGCAAGCACTGAAGAAAAAATAAAAAAATCAAGTGGAAGTGCAGGTGTTCTGAGCCAGGCTACACACACATGCACGCACACACACACAGCATTTATATTTTATCTTGAATTTTAGGGAATCCATCCAGAACCGGTCAGTCATGTGGTGGTGCAAAAGCCAACAACAGGAGGCAATAGTGGTGTTTGGTCCACATTGTACCAGGCATACTCAGGTCAGACAAAAATTCATGTCCATTTTACTTTTCTGGGAAATCAAAATGTGGAATTAAATGGATAAATGGCTTACTGGATCCTTTCTTTAGGACCATTTCCCAACCCTGATTTGATGGCTGCTGGAGCCAAGCTGCACAAGGTGCAACCTCAACCTACTCACTGCCCTTGTGTTAGATGGCCTGTCTGAGATAGAGCTGACTCCATCTAAATTTGGCCCTGTTCCACGTGGATCCCCTATGTCATACCATTGTCCACCTGAAACATCAAGTGACATTACCCTGCACCACCTGGCCCCCGAATTCCCTGCTCTTCCTCTCCCTTTGGACCGTGCTTTCTCCAGTCTTAGCTTTGTGCCAACTTTACACCAGCAACTGCACCTACAGTCTTTGCAAGTGTCTCCACAAATGGCCAGTGAAATTGAGAAGGGAACCAGGCAGCAGTCCAGATGTCCTGCATGGGCACAGTTTGTCAACCGCGCCTAACTGCCAGCCGCTTTCAGGAGGCCTGCGCTTCTTGGGAGGGAAATGTGGATCCAGAGGCTGCAGCAAAAGCTCTTGCTGGCCAAATGATAAGAGGCTCCAAAAGGCAAACTCCTGCAAATGCTACGAGGTCTACAAATGGAGTCTGAAGTCCTGTCCAACTATGCTAAACTGAAACAAGTTAATGTTATGTCTGTTGGGTTTGTCATTCCGCCTGAAGCACCACATCTTGGGGGTCCAGATCAGGGTCTATGACCAGAGTCACATTTACTGGCAGGTTCAGGGATGCTTCGCAGGTTGCCCATCTCAAGAGCGAGAATGGCTCTCTCTGCCTGAGGCAGTCACACCGATACTACTGGCAGGTTCAGGGACAGTTGGCAGTAACTAGCCTGGAGTGGTGTGACTTTGGCAAATGTGTATGTGGAGAGAATTTGGCGAGACAATGAATTCATACTTAAAATGAAGAACAAATTAGACCTTTTTTACTACAACACTTACATGAATGTGTACTTGGAATGATACTGTCCTAGACTCATTAGATGTCCACATGTTGCATGTTAATGAACTAAACAATTTTCTTTACAACTAATAGTCTTTATAACTACTATTGTTAATTTACTAATCAGTTAATGAAGTATTTATCACACTGCCTCAATGTTCATCCTTGCCTTATTGAAACTGATATTGATACTGTAAATTGTAAAGTGAATTGTAATAAATCAGTTGTCTATTCAATTCATGCCTTTTAATGTCAATAAATTAAGTTCTTGTTACTTGTAACAGTCAGTTACAAGTAGCAAGCATACTTTATGTATTTGAAAATTCAAAGTATGCTTGTTACTTGTAACAGTCATTCCCACTTATAGTAGACATGGCATTAAGGGGAGAACACACAAGATAATTGATTAACAAAATATAATATTAAAGTAATTACATAAGTCAGTAAATGTAAGACAAAGTAAAAGTGTCATGCAAATCAGTATTGTCATGTAGTGCAAAAAAGGGAATGGGGAACTGGGTAAAAGAAAAGAGCTGCAGCCAGCCAAGACAAAACTGGCAAACAAACATCTGCCTGGTCCTAATGAGACCCCTTAACTTCAACTGATTTCAGGAAGTACTGAAGAAAAAAAGAAATTTAAATGGAAGTACATAGGTGGGTGCAGCCAGGCTACATACACACACACACAAACACAGGAGCAGTAGGTAAGTCCCTGACTAAACAAACAGGAAGACAGAATAGGCAAACAAACAAGTCAGACTTTAAGGGATGCGCCACCGTTTCAGCCAATTTACTTATTTTCCCCTTAATTGTTTAACTCAAGGGGAGATAGAAAATTAGTAAACTGGCCAAAACACTGGCGTATCCCTTTTAACAAAAATACCCTCCAAATCTCAATCTTCTTCAAAAGACAAAGGTCCTTGAAAATTCACCAAGACACAACAGTTGTGCCAGATCTGGCTGACAGTGCCCATCAGAGTGAGGTACAGATGAGTCCCAGATGTGATTGGACTTAATTCGACCTATTACCCTTTCCACCACTATTCTGAGACGTGCTATGGCTTGTGTCTTCTCTGTGTCCTCTTTTGTGAATTGGGCAGAACGCTTGAAGGGTGGGATGATGAGCTTTGCCCCAACACCAGAAAGGAGATCTTCGATGACAAATCCTTTGTCGGCCATCACTTCATCACCTGCCTCAAGTAAGGGAAGGATTCCGCTGATCTTTGTTATCTCTTTGTCGGAGATGCTTCCAGTGTACAGCGGCAAGAAGAATGTCACCAAACCATTGGGAGCAACTCAAATCAGTCCCTTCAGGGTTGTCCTGTTCTTGTAGTGGGAGAACATTTCTGACTGCAGGGTGAGTGAAGAGGGTGCCGCCACAGCAATCTCAGTGCAGTCCAGTATCACTCAAACACCAGGACAGTACTTCTTGAATTTTCCTGGCATGATAGACCTCACCTTCTCTCTGCTCACCCAAAGAGGAAGTGTCCCCAAGATGAAAAAAAGATAATTGGCCCAGGTGATGGTCACACGGCTGACAGTGGTAACACTGCTCCTTCATTCCAACAGCTACTCGCATGCAGTAAATCAGGAATTCATCAATTAATGGCATGCTGCGGGGGACTGGGACTGTTTTCGCTGTTGCCTTCACTTGTCCTCTTAGCTTTGCTCCAGTAGACCAGTCAAGAGGCAGATGGTGCAATGGATTCCCAGAAGATCTTAAACACTGGCTCAGATGAAAATGTGGTGAAAAATCGGATCTTGTCATCTGATGCACAATACCAGCTGAAGAGGACAGGGGTTGGCAAGGCTGTCTCCAGCTTGGCTTCCAAGTCTTGGATGCAATTCATGCTGTCCTCCAGCAAACCTGTGGTGAATGTAAAGACAAACTTCAGTCCTTAACTTCAGTCCTTAATTTCAATTTAGTGAAACTATAAATTATAAACAATATTTTCCTTCATTTTACTGTTAGATTGTCCATTTCCATCAACTTTTAAAGTTGATAAAACTTGGATATGAACAATTAGGCTTTATTTACATTTGTCTGTAAGTATGTAGCCATAAAGAATCATTATTTCACCCATTTGCATTATATAGACTATAGGACAGTCCAACCACAGGTTACATGAAATGGATAACTTGATAGGGAATGCTAATGTAAGGTACCTTTAACAAGCAGGGTGGGTAGGCTAATATGAACAACACAACAACATTGTCAGGTAAGGCACTGTGATATGAGGTAAGGAATGCTGTTTAAGCCTTAACTTAGCTGTGGCAAAATATTGACAAGCTGTTACAAGCAATTGAAGAAAACAATACACCACTCTACCATGAGACATAATGTTAACGTTTAAGGAGGTGGAATTTCTTACCTGCGGGTGGCGGCATCGCATAATCATGGTCCAGTTTCAAAGCTTTATTTGCGATGTCTTTCCTCTCTCCTCTTCTACCGACGTTAACGGCTGTCGTTTTTGGCACCGATCATACACTGACTCCCTTTTTTCTTTAGAGGTGTACTGGTTCCAAGGAAAAAGGCTAGGGACAGACTCTGGTTTCAAGTGGGGAACAGTGATCCCCAAGACGTAGTCCTCTGGTGTGAAGTGTCTGCTGCAGACATGAGTACTCCCCCTTTTAATTGAAAAAGTTGCTCCTTCATCCCGCTGAATAGCTTGAACCCATTTTCGTCTTACTTCTTCGTTAGCAGGGAAGGAGTGGAAAGATAAATAAGGCTGCTTTTGGGCATTACAAGAACAGCCCGGTACGCTACAACAACTCTTGCTCGATGCTTGCTCCCTCTTTGTTGTTTACCTGGTTACCGGCGTACTGGGGAGGAAATAGGTTTCCACAGCAATTGCGTATTTCCGGTGCAAAATACGGAAGTTGTGAGAAAGGTCTATTCCAGTACAGAACCTAATAGGATGTTGCGCATGCGCGACTGAATGAATCACTCCCGAAGACGACTCGTTGTTCCCGAGTCACATTAAAGATTCATCTTTACATGAAGATCGCATTACTAATTCGTAGCATTGTGGACGCGCATCCCAGAGCCTGTGCTACACAAGCTTTTGTGCTTAAAGTATACATATTTTTATTTTTCGGAAAAAATGACCGATCGTTTCACTAGATAAATTCCTTCTTCCTCGGCTGGGATCATTTAGAGTCCTTTGAAGCTGATTTTAAACTGCATTTTGAAAGTTCAAAATCAAGTCCATTATATGGAGAAAAATCCTGAAATGTTTTCCTCAGAAAGCGTAATTTCTTTATGACTGAAGACAGAAAAACATGAACATCTTGGATGACAAGGGGGTGAGTAAATTATTTGTAAATTGTTTTTCTGGAAGTGGACTTCTCCTTTAATAGTGTTGCTAAGCACCGCCTCTGCAGAAGATCAATGCCTGCTTCTACATCACTGTTTAGCCCCGCCCACTGATTTGCATGTGTAGAAGGTAAGTGAAGCGAGTGGCAAACACAGGTCTACATAGAAACCAAAAGATAAACTTTATTTGAACTTTATTCTTAATGAAGATCCAGACCCCATCAGTAAGAACTTCTTTGTTCACTTCATTTCAGAACGATTAAAACTAAAAGACAATGCTGTGCCAACTATATGGATCTGACAGTAATGCCTCCACACAAGTGTGATTTGTTTTTGTTTTTTTATTACGTGGTTACTGTTGCTTTGTCTGTTATTGCAAATCGTTCGATGTGTGACTATTTATGCATTTTTGACCTAAATCACAGCAGCGTCCATCTGTGTAGGATGTAGTCTGTCAAACATACACAACTATTAACCAGTCATAGCAGTGGGCGTTTACTTCTGAGTCTACAATCTGCCATGCCTATTCAGACAGAGCATTCTGATGTGGGGGGGTCAAAACAGGATAGAAAATAGCCTATTACACCTAAATTATGTTTTTTGAGGTAAAAATCTTTATGATGTAAGTGGACCTCAGAGAATAGAACAAAACAAAAAACAAAGGCAGTTCATGACCCCTTTTAAAAGATAACTTTAGGTTACCAATGTAACCTCAGTTCTCTGATAACATGAGTAACGTATTTCACCACACTTCCCTCCTTGCAGTTGCATGGAGAAGAGATATCCTGAGAATGAGGTAGGTACCATTATGCAGTGATATATAAGGAGGTGGGACTCCCTCATCACTGTCAAGACTGGTTTGTCAGCTGACAGCCCTGCTGAAAAAACAATAGAACCATCACAGAAAATGGTAATGGTTCCCAGATAGCACACGTACATCTGCAAGATGTCTGTTAAAGATCTCTTGATCTGGAAAGCATCTGCTGTGTACAAACGTCTGGTAGACGTCTGTAAGATGTCAGTTTTACATGCATTCTAAATCATAAACATCTTAAAGACGTCCAATAGATATATTGCAGATGAGCAAACTATGTCTTGCAGATGTAAATGCATACATCAAATAGACGTCTCCGAAATGTACATGCTATCAGGGTTTCCACTACAAATACCATTACAAACATTACAAACATCAACTTTTAGCCATTAAAACCATTAAAAAAGTGGTTTTCTGTAGTGTGTTTTGGGACATATTCCATTAGGATTTACTGGTATTAACAAGCCACCAATAGAAGGTGACCAGTTACCAGTAGAGACCAACAAGGTCCATTACAGTTTAAATTAAAACCAATACAAGTCCCATTATAACCAGTAAAACTATTACAAATTTTGTGATGTCTGTTGTTGTTTTTTCAGCAGGGAGACATGGTGTTATTGGTGCTGCCACGATTGGTCATACCTGAGGTGATTCCCATAGTGATTCCCATACCTCACTCATGTTATCAGAGAAGACCAGGGTTATGTGAGTAAAGCCTGGCTCACACTACCAGAGTTGTACAATTGTAACCGATTATGAAATCTTGTTGCAGCACACACATAAGGAGAATCTTTGCAGATTATCTTCCCTTCAAATCTTAAGCATGCACACACTACAAGATTTGAAAATCGCGGCACATCACACAATATGTTGCTAAGATTATTGTGCCAGAGAGAGAGCCTAAAGGAGACATGGAAAAGCAGATGTAAACTAAATGGAAACTGTAGCACGACAACTTGCTGTATCAATACCTATTGTTTGTAGCAAGAAAGTAACAAAAGCGAAAGATTAAATGGTTGTGGATGAGAAAATGGTTGGGGAGATGAGGCCAACATGGATTGTCATTTCCTCAGCAAGAATAGGAGGTAATAACTTAACTACACTGTAAAAAACAATTTGTTGAGTCAACTTAAAATAATTTGTAACCTGGCTGCCTTAAAATTTTAAGTTCAGTCAACTCAAAAAAAAAGTTTATTCAATTTGAAATGTTAAATTATACTAAGTGACAACTTAGATATTTGAGTTGAATCAACTTAAAATTTTAAGGCAGCTGGGTTACTTACCCATCTGTTAAGTTTAACAAACACAAATATCTAAGTTGTTACTTAGTACACTTAAAATTTTAAGGCAGCAGGGTAACAAATTATTTTAAGCTGACTCAACAAATTGTTTTTTATTTTTTTACAGTGTACCAGTATTCCCTGCAAACATGCCTGAGGGCAGCCCTCACTGTTAATCTACAGCAATAAATCTGTTTTACTAGAAATACTTTTCAGCTACTATAACTTCAAAAGTATTTGGGGAAGAGCTTAAAGGTGCTGTATGTAAGATTTGGACTCCTCTTAAGCCAAAAAATAGCATAATATGTTTGTAAATGTTTAGGAAAAATTTTATGTTTACATAGTTGTTTCTCTGAAAAATAATGCTATAGCCAGTAATTCTACTCTGAAATGTAGAGATTCTGGGTCAGAATTGCAGTAACCATTTCAACTGACAGCTGGCAATATTACATACTGCACAATGCTCTGTGAGCAGAAGAACATTAAAACACAGTAAATCAACTCATCAAATTATAGCGCAAGGTTGCGTGTCCTCAATTTGGTAAACCTGTGTGAGTGTGGAGTCTGAGTAGGAGGAAGTGGGATATTTTAAATGTGGACTGCAGTACCCATTTTAACCACCAGGTTATGTCAATCTTACATACTGCACCTTTAAAATCTGCACCCTGTCTGAATTATTCCTAAACAAAGCAAAAGTTTCTTAGGCGCTCAATCATGTGGACACAGTCAGTAACAGAAAAAGATGGAGACTGTAGGCCTTTTGTCACAAAATTACTTGCACTGAACAGCTTAGAAAATGCAACAAGGAGAAAGATGAACCTCTTGGTCTGTATTTGTTGCAAAAGAGCCTCTGCATCTATTTTGGTCTGGCCTGAGCCTTCTGCAAACTCACTTAGTGTTTCCAATACGACGTCATACAGAGTCAAAACCCGACTCACAGACTCAGATTATGAACTCTATGTAATATCCATGGAGCGCACAAGCTCCAGACAGGGTTTGTTGGGGTGTACCTCTTTTTGGATCTGTAGAAACTGTGTGTCTGTTGGCTCCAGTCATGAAATGCAGTGAATTTATAACATCAAAAAAGTGGCCACAGAAGGAGGCACTTTTGAGGCTGTTGAAAGAACAAGATTCAGGCGACGTGAGTGGCAGTGTACATACACTGCATGGGGGAATGTTTTTTTGAAGAGCACCTGCACCCCAGCTCTCCCACCTGACATGACTGCCACTCCATCAAAACTGAAAACCACACACAATTCAGGATCTAGCTGCAGTGGTTCCAGAACTTACAAAATTTTGTTAGTGATGCCAGAGGATGTCATATGATCTGTTGCCACAAATCAAATAGCTCTCTCTCTTAGATTGCTGTCACACAGACAGCAATTAGTTCCTTCTTTGAGTGGTCCTTGTATTCATCAGCTAAAATGGCATAATAGATGTTATCCTGTGCATGCAATTCTACTCTGATTTTTCAGAGGAGAAGTGATGCTGCAGTTTCAAGGAGGTCGTTTTGAATGTCTGGACTCATCATTTTTGCATTAGCTGGAAGCTCATCAAGGCGTTGTTTTATCTCAGGGTCATACTGACAAAGCAATTGAAACAACTCAAAAAAGTTTCCTCTGTTCACGCTTTCTGTGTCTTCCTTGTGACCACGCAGTGCAATGCCTTGTTTGGCACAGACAAGCAAATTTGTCAATAAAAACTATGATATGTGCTTGGTTTCTTTCAGTCAAGTCAGCAAAATACCCCTGTGCATCCTTTGTTACCTCATGCATGATGTTACCTTTTCCAGCTCTTTTTATTTCCATGAAACCTTTGTCGAGCCACAGCAGCAGTATGGGCTTTACTGGCTTCATGTTTTAGGTTAACGGGTGGACCAATCACACTGATGGACCAACTAAAGTGATTAACAGCTTGCTTGGTTGATTTTTGTAGTGTGCACATGTACTCTAAAAACTCATAGGTTATTTTATTAAAACCAAAAAAAATGTGTGTGTGTGTGTGTGTTTGGCTAGTATCACGTAACTCGGCTTCTGAGACTGGGCAACAACCAAGCGGTTGTAATGAGCGCGGATAGTTCTCAGTGCGCAGACTTGCATTTCTTGTTTTCTTTTGGTTTTTTTTAATCTATACAACAGCTTCTTTGCTGTAAAACATTTTATTTCATGCAAAGCAAACTAAAAACAACGTGACGTCAGTCACCTAAATGAGTCGCATCTGTCTTTTTGCGACAATTAAAATGTTTAATTTTTACTTCTAAAATTCTTATTAAACGAGTTTAAATGTAAGAAATACTGTTTACATGTTTAAACGGTACAATATGTTGTATTAACGTATTTAACACATTATTTAATGAAAATAAAGGCAATTATCCTGTAAACAAATGATTGTCTGTAATATGTTTTGAGGATTTATTATCTGTGGGCACGTTCATGTACGAAGTAAAAAAGCTAGCATTTTTTTGTTAACAATCAAACAAGAAACAAAGACAGAGATGACAAAGGAAAAAAAAGGAAAAAAAAACAGTTATCTCCATTGTTCCACATTCAACACAATTTATATGACTCAGAGGTGGTCTTATTCAAAAAGCTAGCTATCTACATAGAAACCAGCTGCAAACTGAAACAGCTTGCTTATGTTTCAGACACAGCCCATAACAAACTGGCTGCTAGATTTCTTTTCAGCTTTTCTGAGCTGACAAACCAAAAACCTAACTATATGCAAAGAGTGAAAATTTCACTCTATGCCCTTTTAGCAGCTTTATATTTGTAGGTTATACATTTAAATATAAATATAGATGTTCCTCTTACACCATGGTCCTTTGCCAGCACTGATAAGTTAAAGTGTCATTGATTTTGCAGCACCACTTTCCGAAATGATCTCCCCATGAAACCAAACTTCAATATCAGCATCCAAATCTTTTTATTTTATTTTCTTTTACAGAGACAGATGCAGTTGCAATCTAAATATTGTATTATGCAGGCAAGGTGCATTTCTGACAGATGCTATTTTTTTTTCTTTGCTGGCCTGAACTGAGCTCATTGTGCAGACATTTTTGTTGCTCTCCATCCTCAGTCCATGTTTTGTGGTTCAAAACATTACATACACTTCATCACATGCCAGACGTCAAATTCGTGGTGAATGTCTGGATAGTCTTTCGTATGGATGGGGATCTATCAGTGGTCACATTTTAACTCTCTGGGGTTTGAGGGTGTTGTGGGGTACAGCACTGTCAGAAAAGTGAAATCTTCAAGGTATCTGGTCAAAAAAAAAAAAAAAAACACATCTGGGAGCTGCTATAAACATGCACAGCGCAGATGGTATAAACACAAGCACTGATTAGAGTGGCCGTGATCAGCTTCGGTGGCCGTGTCGAAGCTGTAATGTGCCACAGTCACGTGCAGTGTAAATTAGTAAAGTAATGCATTACTTTTTAATTTACAAGATAAAATCTGAGTTGTTTTTTCAAATAAGTAACGCCAGTTAGTTTATTTAACTATTGACTGATTGACAGCTCTCCTGTACTCATGTTGAAGGAAATCAAAAGTACACTGTAAACCCGAATGTTCAAAATACTTAAATAGATTAAGTAGGGTAAATTTGAATTAAAAAAAAAAAAGTTCTACTAACTTAAATATTTTGAGTTCATGTGACTTTTTTTGTACTTTTTGAGTTAATTAAGCTTATTTTTTTTATTAATTTGAACTATTTGTAAATCAAGCACATAAAGTATAATTTCACTGTACTTATTTCAATTGTTACACTGTGGTGAGGGTTAGTATGCATCCAACACTAAAAGGCTGTGGAGGTGCATCAAATAATAGACTGCACTAATGTATATTATTACGAAAAATATTAATATATGAAAAATAGATGGAGGTAGAATTTATGAAGACTGTAGTTAAAACTAAAACTAAAAAAAGTTTGGATTATTAGAATGTATAACTACAATCAAATTTTAAAGCAGAAGGTGGAGGTAATGCTCAGGCGCTGGTTTACCAAACACGGAAAAACATCAAAGAAGAAGCAGTCATTGCGTGGTGAAGGCGGGAATTTACTGTCTGGTAAGCGCTTATCTCTGTTCTTAATTTTTCACATTTGGGCTTAATTTATGTGTTAAATAAGTATTTTAATGTTTTAAGTATGTCTTTGGAAACAGTTTTTGGCCTTTTTATAAAGTATTAGTGGATTTGCCAGGGTATAGGCAATGTACTGCACACCCGTGAAACTCGGTGTGGTAGGGATGATATTGCTGTGAAACTTTATACCGTGTCAAATGAGGAAATATTGTGAATTAGACTTGCTTGGCAATAGTAGTTCTTATATCAATTTAGGAACGAATATATAATTGGCACGTAGTCACCTAAAGGGAGTATTATAGTACGAGGTGAGCTTTTCTTGCAGTGTCTCTATAAAAATGTAGATTTCAAGGAGAGTCCATTCACTCAGTGGCCATATTTGGAACCGTTGAACGCAGCTATTTTTTGGATAATACATGGCCAACTTATTTGAATGGTGTACCAACATCTCAAAAACTGCTTGCTAAACTCTTAATCTCTTAAAAACTCGCAATTTAATCTGTTATGCAGTGTCTCGCTGTTTCTTACACTCAAATAGCATTCAAAAGAGTACATTTTAATTTAGTCAACCACTAAAATGTGTTATTCCTATTTCAAAGCAGAAGGTGGCGGTAACACCTCGGGTGCCGGTTTGCTAAAAGCACCAACGCTGCAAAGAAGAAGCAGCCATCACGTGGTGAAGGCGGGAATTCGTTGTCAGGTAAGTGCTTATGTCTGCTCTTAATTTTTCGCATTTGGTCTTAATTTATGTGTTAAAAAAGGAAATATGAATTATGCTTGCATGACATCTTTTGTACATATCAAAGTACTAACGAATATAATTAACCCTAAATGCCGTAGTCGTTAATCATTTGTGAGACAGCAAATATGTCCTACATTAGTGAACAGGCATTTACTTGGAAGTCACCGTTGAGGCACATAGCATTAAAATGTGAGTATTTTATGTGCAATCTTAAAATGCGGGTCTCTGGTTTAATGTAACAGGAGTGCATGGCAGCAGTTTCTCCGCCATTTGCTTTTTTATATATAAGGTGGAAATTCCGTGAACGGAGCCACCGTTTTGTGTGGTTTTACCCATTTACAGACCGCGGTCAAGTGAGCCGCCATCTATGAACACCCGGTCAAGCCAGCCGCCATCTGGATTCCGCTGCACGTCTATTAGTGGAATTACGGTACGGAGACACGAAGCGCCCAAAAAGCTGACGAACATCTATAATTCAGCGGTTAAAAATTAAATGTGCTCGAAAACAGGGGAAAAAAGTATTTACAAAACGTATTTATATTTTACATTATAGAAGATACAGTTATATTACATTCGAATATATTATATTGTGGAGTTTTCTGGAAAAATAAAGTCTGTTAAAATACATTCTAACACTGAATATTTGCTCCTTTTTCTACATGTATTATTAAAATTTCTTCAGCGTTACCATGAACATTTCAATAAATTATTTTTCTGAACAACCTGTCTCTATCTGTGTTCACAAGGTTTTAGTGTAGAATTTTACAGGAAATGAATGGCAGTCTGTCACAATGCATTATATAGCACTGACCATTGTTTGACATTTAAACAGGCCTTATTGAAATTCCTTCACATTTTACAGCAAGATTTACATTCATACTTCTTCAAAATGCCCAAGACTGTGTTTGTGTCAAGTTTCACAAGATTTTAGTCAAGATTTGCACAGAAAATTAATCGCAAAGTCTGACGCAATGCATCGTATAGCATATATATTCTTACATACTCTTATATATTCTCTTAAAACGACGGTGTCGATAGCCTTGTGGGCAGCGCGCAAACATTCAACGCTGTTGTGCTCTGGGTGTCACGTGTTTGAATCCAGCACTCTATCCAAATAAACTTTTTTTTTCTTTAGAGTTAACAGGAAAATTTCTATTCATACTTCTTCTGAATGCCCATGACTCTGTCTGTCAAGTTTAACAGGATTTTAGTGAAGATTTGTACAGAAAATGAATGGCAAAGTCTGTGACATTGCACTGACCATTCTTTCACATTTATACATGCATTATTCAAATTCCCTCAAACTTGACAGCAAGATTTCTATTCATACTTCTTCAGAATGCCCATGACTCTGTCTGTGTCAAGTTTCACAAGTTTTCATATAAGATTTGCACACAAAATTAATGGCAAAGTCTGATACAATGTATAGTATAGCATATATATTCTATATATGTTCTTTTAAGGTGACAGTGCCGATAGCCTTGAGGGCAGCGTGTCAAAATTCAACACCGTTGTGCTCCGGGCGTTACGTGTTCGAATCCCGCACTCTATCCAAATAAACTCTTTTTTTCTTCAGAGTTAACAGGAAAATTTCTATTCATACTTCTTCAGAATGCCCATGACTCTGCCTGTGTTAGCTTAGAATTTTAGAGAAAATGAAAAGCAAAGTCTGTGACATTGCAGTGACCATTCTTTCACATTTATACATGCATTATTCAAATTCCTTCAAACTTGACAGCAAGATTTCTATTCATACTTCTTCAGAATGCCCAAGACTCTGTCTGTTAACTTTTTAGCTTAGAATTTTAGAGAAAATGAAAACCATAGTCTGTCAAAATACATTGTAACACTGATCATTTCCCACTTTTCTGCTGACATTAAATGAAAGACAAAATCAGCCAGAATACATTGCAGTAAAGATCATCATATGCCTTTTCTACTGCCATCATAGAAATTTCTTCAGAGTTGACATGAAATGTTCAATAAATTATTTTTCAATAGACTCTATGGCAGCCTTCACCGGTTTTTAATGTAAATTTTGTGAGAAAATTAAATACAAAATCTGTGAAGAAAAACATTACAACACTGATATTTTCAGAATTTTTTAATGGCATTAATAAAATTCCTTAAGAGTTGACATGAAATTTCCAATGGATTCTTCAAGATGACCGTGAGAGTTTTACTGTAGAATCTGTCAAACAAAAAAAAGAAAAAGAAAAGCATTTTTAATAGCCAAAAAAAAATACAAAACAGACAAAGAGTTTGTATGAAAGTTTAATTGCTCTTAAACAGAGTAAACACCAAAGTTAAGCTTTGCACAAACAGCACTCCCACACTGCATTTTTTTTTTTTTTTGGTTATTAAATGGTGCTGTGTTCCATCTGCAGGCACTTCCGACTACAGCAGTGACACTGAATCTGTAAAGGGACAAATACAACACTTTTAGTACAAAAACATTTAAATTCAAACAAATTTTCTCCACAAAAGCCATTTTTAACTTGCTTCTATGAAGTAAAAAGTGACTTTTTATTAGATAAAATGGTTCTCATTAAAGACTTAAGTTGTAATTATTGTGGTCATTGATTATTAAAATGACCTTCAATTGTTGTAATTTAGTATGTTTGACCTCAAACCCCAAAAGAAAAGATAAGGAAAAAAAAAAAACACGCAAAGAGACCAAAAATGTGCATCACAGTTTAATTTTGGTAACAAAAGAGAGAGAGAGAGAGAGAGAACGAAGAAAGAAAAAGAAAAGAAAAAGGTCAAGATTTGCACAAGCAGCAATCCCAGGCTGCTTTTTTGGCAAATTCTAGCTGTCTTTTGTCCATTTGGAGGCACTCTGCATGGAACCAGCGACTACAGCCGTCACACTGAATCTGTAAAGGGACAAACAACAAGATAAATTGTGACTCTATTTGGTGACATTTTGTTGCATGTCATTACCGGTTATTCAATACCCTTGTTTCCTGGTTGATGTCCATTTTCTGTTAAAGCCACAAAATGCAAACCTTTCAATCAATCAACATGTGCAAAATGAACAAAGTGAAAAACAACACCTTACCCAGTCAGTCATGGAAGGCCCTGGTCCTGGTGGTTTGGCAGCTGAACACATAGAGCAACTGCTCTCTGCATCAAACACTGATGGCAATGGAAATACAATTTTTAATTTTTAAATCTAAATATGGCAGTATGCATATGAAAAAACAGACACACCTGATGCTTCAAGTATTGTCAGTGCCAAAGCTCTACGTTCCAGCTCTATCTCTTTTTTAGTGGTGGCAAATTCCATGTTGGGCCGTTTTGGAAAAGCCTCCATGACTGCCTTTGCCATCTAAAAGCATATGTGATGTACACTGGAATAATATTGCCTAGTAATTTAAATACTGTAAATAGCTCTTCCCCAAATATATTCAGATCATTTATATTTTGTGAAATAGTTGTATTCTGACATTCTTGTACAGTGTACCATGATGACGATCACACCACAACTACTTCTGTCTTGCTGGACTGGATGCTGCATAATTGCTCCTTTGACCTTAATACCAGCCCAGTCTCTTTTACGGTGGTGGATGGTCCTCTTTTGAAAGTATTCACTGTGCGACAATGAAATGTTAATTTCTATCATATATTTAATAACAATTACTCCCAAATTTAAAATATATATGATTTTAGAAAACCACCATTGTTTGACCATATTGCAGATGATTTTAAAATGGACATTTTGTTATTTCTGTTTCGATCATATTAACTTCTATCTGTCTACATCCACTGTCCTTTGTTGACTAATAGATAAACCGACATAAATACATGAATATAATGCATTGTAAATGGTTAGGTTTAATAGCTGAAATAGCATAAGTACCTGAATTTATTGGCAGCAAGGTCTGATTCTGCCTGTTCTGCAGAGTTGTCTAATGGATCAACTAAGTAAACAGAGCATTCTGCTGCATTGATGTACTGTAACAACATGAAAAATTGAATTATTCCACGATTATTAACAACAACAAAAACAAAAGGCAATGTACATAAATATAAATTGTTTAATATAAACTAACCAGAAACATCCAGTGCACATTTTCTACATTAATAAAAGACACAATGGCCTTGTACTCATCAAAGTTAACCTGTAACACAAAAAGGACTGTCAAAATATGATAAACCCAAAAGACATTAACATCTATAATTTACATCATTTTTAGTTTTGCTTCATCATAGTGTACATTATCAAACTCTTCACCCTTTGTACAAACAAGTAAATCTTACCTTTGATAAACTCTGACGCCTAAGTGCCTTTCTGTCCCCAGAAAGGATCACACCAGCTACAAAATGGTTCATTATGTAGATGTTTTTGTCCAAATGGAGATGGTTCACAGTGTGATGCAAGAGGCACTCGATGATCTAACATCACATTTAATATTCAGACAGAGAGCATATCAGAGCTCATTACATAAACAACCAAGCCAAACCATAACCCAATCACTAAATTTACAATACATTACATTTAGTTATTTTGCAGACGCTTTTATTCAAAGCGACTTACAAATGAGGTCAAAGGAAACACTGAACATTAACAAAAGAGCAATGATATGTAAGTGCTATGACAAGTCTAACTTAGCTTAACACAGTACACGTAGCAAGTTTTTGTTAAAATATAGAATAAAAATAAAACTGATAGAATAGAAAAAGAACAGAGCAAGCTAGAGTTAGATTTGTTTTTTTGTGCACAGACTAATTATGTATTATGTATTTTTACTGGCATTTGCATTAAAACTTTCCCAGTCTGCAAATTTGGATTCCTTTAAAAACACATATTTACAAATACTTCAGAACTGAAATGATTGTTATGGGGGCAGCATAACATAAGTAACCTAATCCATTAATGCATTTAGATGATTACGTCACTGAGACTTTTCAATAACTCAGTGATCATGCTGCAGTACCATTTGGCCTACATACCTCACGGGTGAGCCAGTTGTGCGGTCTAAGTGATTGGAGCTCACTGTGGTGAATGATGTAACTGTTCCCTCTTAATTGAGAGGGGATCTCAGAAACGACCACTTCGGTGTCATTTTTCCCCCATAATTCAGTTAGCTGAGGGTCAAGAAAACATATTACTCTAGATATACAAAAGTATTTGATAATGTTAGATTTACTGACAGAAACAATCCTGGAAAAAATATTAAAGGTAGTGATATAGTGATATAGTTCTTAGTTTTGTATGATTATATGATGAATGTATGGTTCATTTTTAACAGCAGATTGATTCAGCTGATCTGCACATCGCTGCACACTTATGCTTAATAACTCGCTTTTAAGCCAAATCCACCCAGAAAAGTATAATGTTAACTAACATCTGGATTTGACTCTCCGCCATCTCTGATGAAATCGGTCTGGTTTTCTATGTATTAGAGCCGTTCTGAACTTACTGTTTGTACGCATACTGGATCATTGGACTGAAAAGTTTGCGGGGGTTCAGTTTAAGAAATTTCTGATCGTAAAATCTGATTGTTTCCATTTTTAAGGTATTGTTTTCGTAATAATTTTCTGATTCAAATTAGTAAGCAATAATAATTATTATTTTATCATTCTGCGCGCCTCCTCTGACATGATCTCATGGATGAACAGGCAGCAATATTGGCGCGGGCGCATCAGTCGCAATCATGAAACATATTTTAAAGGAATTAAGCTGGTGCCACTGTTCGGACCACATCACTGTCTTTACTGGGTGTTTTTAGGGAATATTTGCATTTATTCACATCCCATTGAATTAGCTATTCATTCGGTAGACTGCCATGATGTGGGCATTATAACACTGGGGTTAGTCAGAAAGGAGCCGTGGTAGTGGCATGTGAATGTGAGCAACTTTGTGAATTTTATGACCCAAAAAATAAATAAATAAATAAATATAAAAAAAAAAAAATCAGATTTTTTAAGATTCAGATTATTTTTTGTCCAGCAATCATTATGTGGTAGATACAATTATTTGACGCACATAACCGGTTTCTTTATTTTAATTTGATACTTTGCATTCATGCTAACGTAAACCCACATGCTAAAACAGTTTGCTATGTTTTGGCTGTTTGGGGTGGGGATAGTTGTCGGCTAACAGTTCATTAAAAATGTTACAATCAACTCTTTACGATGATTAAAATGAGTCCGATTATCCAAATCACATTCTCTGTTGAGGCAAAGTCATGTGAGGTTTTTGTTGCACATCAAGAGATTTATGTAAAATGTGCTTCCATACTACTTTTTGCGCGTCTTTTTACTGGATATAAAAACTATCCGGCTCAAGTGAACGCATCCTAAAAGTACTAAAACGAATACAGTCTAATTTCACTTTATTTTAAATAAATAAATAAATATATATATATATATATATATATATATATATATATATTTCTTACATAAATAAATAAATAAATAAATATATTATTTATTTATGCCAAAAAACAAAGAATGTTTATATATATATATATATATATATATATATATATATTAGGGCTGTCAAACGATTAATCACGATTAATCGCATACAAAATAAAGTTTGAGTTTGCCTAATTTATGTGTGTGTACTGTGTGTAATTATTATGTATATATAAATACAAACACATGCATGTATATATTTAAGAAATATTTACAAGTATATGTATTTATTATAATTTTTATATCATTTATATTATCTAGAAATAAAAATATTTTGTAAGTAAAAACATATTTCTCTTAAATATATACATTAACTTGTGTGTATTTATATAAACATAATAATTACACACAGTACACACACATATATTAGACAAACTCAAACTTTTATTTTGTATGTGATTAATCGTGATTAATCGTTTGACAGCCCTAATATATATATATATATATATATATATATATATATATATCACCCCAATAGTGGGGTAGGTTGTATCAACAGATTGTTTGTTGAATTTGACATTAACCCACATAATCCATGTTTAAGCAAAATCGTCTGGCTGATAAAAAGGTATTTAAAAACAGGTTTATTTAGAAAAACATTGTAGGAACTGTTAATCAAGAACTTATTCAACATGCATTTTTAAATAAACTAAACATTGTAGGAACTGTTAATCAAGAACTTATTCAAGAATATTCACCTTCAGTATACACTATAACAGAGCATACATCTCCAATCGCGGGTTAACATTGCGATTTCAATCAACAATTAAACATGTAAAACTTTATCAAAAGGAATCGATTTAAAGCACTTGATATGCACTAACATCTGTTCTTTAAACATCCATCAAGACCGATACATTAAACAGTTGACTAACCTGTAGAATGGAGGAATAAAGACAGAACAACGATGTGCGTGTGATCAGCTCTCGTCTTGCTGGGTTATAACCAGCAGCTCAGCAGACGACTTGCAACACACTGCACTCACATAGCGCCCTCTATTGGTCTAGTGGAACCACCATTCTTTTAATGCATTTACACATGCAAAAACAACGTTAGTGTCATCAATTGTGAATGACCAACAATTGGGGTCTCACACAATCATGAAACATATTTTAAGCAAAATCGTCTGGCTGATAAAAAGGTATTTAAAAACAGGTTTATTTAGAAAATGTAGTTCATATTCGCATCATTATTGATTTCTCATCCACCCGCAAATAATCAAAACGCATTTTTGATTAATGCGTTAATGCAGCGCCGGCAGATATAACCGCCATTCGCAAATCACTACTGTGCAGTCTATGTGCTGACAATTCTTCATTTTATTTAATATCACCTGTAATGGAGCGTCATTGGTACATTGAGTACTTCTGTCCGCCTCCTAATGCTCTGTCGTCTTTGATGTGGCTGGAGCTTCCGATGTGTTCATGTTTTCTGAACTCTGTTAATAAAAATGGCAGGAATCAGGTGACTAAAGGAAACACATATATGTGTATATGTCAGTTGATAATTTTTTATGTAATTAATTACTTTATGTTTCAAATAAATTATCATAAAAGAAAGGCTTGAAACAACATGAGGTTGAGTAAACGAATTTTTTTTTTAATTGTATCCCTTTATTATAGAGTAAGAAAATAAATCTGCCAGCAGATGGCGATGTCTTTATGAGTCATCCGTTCATTCATTTGATTCGTTCAAAACACGGATTCATTCAGGAATCAAGTAAATCTCTTTCTTTATGAATAGGCTTTTAAATAATTTATTTACACAAACCGTTAGATTCATTCAGAAACTAAACACCTCTGTGTTGCTTGGACACGTGCTACAATTCTGCTATGGCTTTAAAAGTAATATGTTCTCTGCAAAACTGAGCAAACACACATAACTTCGCATTTAAAATATAACACAATATCAGCTTCTTATTTACTGAACTGTTGCATAAAATCACGTTTCAGCTCGTGATAGATCAGGACAAAAATCAGCAATCCTATCATATTGCTCTTGCTGCATATGATATCGTGTGTTATGTGATATATATGAAACAAAATACATACAGGGGCATTTTTTGCACCAGTATCTTAAATTTTAGGGTATAACTGCATGTATGGAGTTGTTGCCCTGCATCATATTTGTCAATACTCAACAATATGAAATATAAGACAATACAGGTCTGGAGGCGGGGGCCAGCGTGTTAATATTTGAATCGCGTTATTTTTAATAACGAATTAATTAAGTTAAGGCGTCAAACTGACAGCCCTAATATATACATACATACACACACTTTTTTTGCACACACACCTGTGTTTGCATGAATACCTCAGTTTGTTCATCTGTTAAATGTGGCTGTGGAGAGTCCTCTCTTGTTTTCTGTAAAAAAAAAAAAAAAAAAAAAAAAAAAAGACAAATCAAACTTAGCTTACTAAGTCAGACAGAAATAGCTACAACAGATTTAAAACATCTTGGATACATTGGTTTTAGGGGAAAAATTACTGAAGACTAATTAGGATGTACATATATTCAAAATCACAACATATGCGTTTCTTTTTCTGCATCATTTAAAGCGTCTTTTAATTTTTACCTTCAACGACAGGTCCAGCACTAAAGGAGAAACATAAAGTCCTCTGCGCTTCCGACTTCTCTTCCACACTTCCATTTCTACTCGAAAAGACTTAAAAAGATGTATTGTCAGACACAAAAACAGACTAAAACATAAATGCCCATTTGTAAGATAAAAACTGTACTCAAACGTATTGCTTTTAAAATGTGAGCACGTTAAAGTAGCAATCAAGAAACAAAAAGTATTCCATACCTTTTTCCTGCATCTTTCCACATCTGCATACTGGACAAGAAGAGCATCATGCATCTTTTGATAAATTTGCACGAAGTCATCGAGTCTCTTCAGCCTTTTTCTTTGGAACCTAATTTTTTTTAGGTCCCACTGGCTTTTCTCCATTATCCCTTGCGTATGGTTGTCTTGAGTAAAGTTCTGAAAAAAATAATGTACATCTCTTAGCTGTTGACACTCTAAGAACAACTATAATATGATTTTAAAAGAATGAAATATCAGATGCTTCTTGCAACAATTTACCTGTTTCTTTGACTGTCTGACTTTCTTATAGAATTTACTCAAGTTCTGGTAGACTGGACTTTTCCCATGTTGTCCTAGATCTCCTAAAAGCAATTTAACCATTGTGAAAGTAAGCAAATGCTATACTGATGTACTGATTAATAGCTATTTGTCTTAAATCAATGAAATGTGTTAACATGAGTTAAACCCATCTAGCATCATACCAGACCACAGGGTGTCATACAGGAGGAAATATTTAGCCAGAGCAGAAATGAATTCTGGTGAGTAATAAATATTGGATGGACCATTAAGATCAAGAACTGCATTGCTGATTGTTGCCTGGAAATGACTCATGAGGGGTGTGGTTCCAAAATCATGCTGAAAATCAATATTCAGAATTTCAGAAGTTTGAAATGTTAAATGTGTTCATTCTTAATTTATTCTGTTTAACAGTATTGTGGCTCATCTGTGCTTGCTGATCTGATTTAAGATGCCTGATACGTCCTTGACAGGTATTGATTTATTCGGATAACTCATAGACAGAAACTTCACTTTAACCCACATGTCTACTCAGCATACATAATATTTAGCAACCAGAGGGTTCACCAGGTCCAGTTGGTTTTTATTACACTGTATAGGTGACCCTGGACCACAAAACCAGTCATTAGGGTAAATTTTCCAAAATTAAGCTTTATACATAATCTGAACAAATAAGAAAGCTGAACAAATAAGCTTTCCACTGATGTATGGTTTGTTAGGATAGGACAATATTTGGTTGAGATACAACCATTCAAATATCTGGAATCTGAGGGTGCAAAAAAAAATCTAAATACTGAGAAAATCACCTTTAAAGTTGTCCAAATGAAGTTCTTAGCAATGCATATTACTAATCAAAAATTAAGTTTTGATAAATTCGCAGTAGGGAATTTACAAAATATCTCCATGGAACATGATCTTTACTTAATTTCCTAATGATTTTTGGCAGAAAATAAAAAATAATTTTGACCCATACAGTGTATTTTTGGCTGTTGCTACAAATATACCCCAGCGACTTAAGACTGGTTTTGTGGTCCAGGGTCACATACTGCATGCATCATAGCTGTGAGGCCATGTGGTGGAAAAAGTCTTGTTATATGAACATTTACTTTAATTTTAATACCTTGTAGTCTTCAGCAGTGACGTCTTTCTCATTAAGCTCAAAGCTCCCTCTTTGCTGCATGAGCAGTCGTAAGTTGTTGTAGTGTTTTGGTACATTTGGTCCACTGCAAGGACTGCAAAAAACCACGGCAGAGCTATAAACCACCTCATCCATTTCTTTTAAAGTTGAACAGCATGCAAGGAGCCCAAAGACGTGCATTGCTAGCTTGTAGTGCTGTGGAATCCTACAAAGAAAGCAATCAAGAACATTATTATCTTTGTACATTTCATTTCAAACAGTATATAAAATTAAAATCACACTCCAAAAATATTTACTGTTTTTTGCATAGATCCTTGGCATTCTTCATGATGTGACTTAAACATCTATGAAGAATGGGGAGGTCAAATGTATCTGCAGGATGTTGTCCTGTGATTAGCAGGAAGTATTTCTGCAGTAAATCCTCCAGACCTGTTCTGCAGAATGTGATGGAAATAGAGTGCATAAGCACAAGGGAGCCATCACAAATAATCATTACATGCCTTTTGCTCGCCCCACTATGGAATTATTTTTGTGCCAATAAGAATGAACGTAACTTTATAAAACTGAACGTAACTTTCCAAGAAACCATCAAAAATATGCCACTGCAAAAGAAGAAAAACACAATGAAAATGAAAAAATGAACTCAGTCGCACGAAATTAACATGCTCTTCAAATATGCTTCATTCTTTGTTAATGATTTTCAAAGAATCGTTTTCGCGAATCATGGATTCTGAATGCGTTGCCACAGCTTTCGCTTACGCTTCGCAAATTTTCGTTTGCTGTTTTGGCACAAACCTCTCGTGGGGGCGGGCTTAACAGCGATCTACTCTGATTGGCTAATGAGCTTTTGATGGACAGTTGCTCTCTGATCTGGAAGCACAGACGGTGACGTCAGTGGCGCACATATTGTAAAGTTGTTGCGGTGTGCAATACATCGTGCTTTGTTTATAGAAACTATCAGAACTGTTGCACACTGTACATGAATAAAACTTTTATCGATGTTATTGATTAACGTTACTTTAGCAACAGGAACTTACTTCAAGCTGCCCTGAGGGACAAGCTGAGGTGGAAGATGATGCCGCTCCGTGTCTCTCCTGGGAGCTCATCTTTAGAAACTAAGAGACGACCGTAGGTGAAATACTAATAACATTAATACTTAATATAAACAAAGCACGACGTATTGCACACCGCAATATGCGCGCCACTGACGTCACCGTCTGTGCTTCCAGGTCAGAGAGCAACTGTCCATCAAAAGCTCATTAGCCAATCAGAGTAGATCGCTGTTAAGCCCGCCCCCACGAGAGGTTTGTGCCAAAACAGCAAACGAAAATTTGCGAAGCGTAAGCGAAAGCTGTGGCAACGCATTCAGAATCCATGATTCGCGAAAACGATTCTTTGAAAAGCATTAACAAAGAATGAAGCATATTTGAAGAGCATGTTAATTTCGTGCGACTGAGTTCATTTTTTCATTTTCATTGTGTTTTTCTTCTTTTGCAGTGGCATATTTTTGATCGTTTCTTGGAAAGTTACGTTCAGTTTTACAAAGTTACGTTCATTCTTATTGGCACAAAAATAATCCCATACCCCACTTCCACACATTCTGAGAAGGTCTGTTTGGAAAGACTGCAGAAAGTATGTGACAGATGCTGTTGTGTGGTCACATGTAACAAAGGTTGCAACAGGTAAAGGTGAAGCACCCTTGGATGGGTTTCTTACCACCAACTCATACACATAGTATGGTGGACTTTGTGCACTCTTTTGAATCACACTCCCTGTTGCATCCAGATACACAATATCCTCCTTAGATCTATTGTAAAGGACAGAGAGTGTCTTCCTCGACCACAGCATGATTCCTTTCGGGTGCATCAAAACCCTTTGTAGAACATCATTGTCCGTGCCAGGTTGGCCATCAATGATTTTCTTCAAACTTGTTAATTCATCCGAATGTGGCCGTTTTAGTTTTGTTCACTCCACGCAATGTTTTTTAACACGTCTTTGGATGGAGCATCATCCCTGCAACCGGAATCAATGACCACGTTAGGAATCTTGTGCATACACTCCAAGTATAAACTCCTAGGGAGTTTCGTCTGTAGGAGTTCTGTGGTGTACTGCCGTGCATCTGCACGCACTGGCCTTCTCTTGAGCTCATGCATGTTATGACACACATTGCCTCCAGACAAGATCACTGCTGCCTTGAGGGTGCTCTCATCCATGACTTCAACATGTGCAGTCACTGGACAGTCTGTAAACCGGCAGTAGCCCACACATGTAAAAACTGCTCCTGGACTCTGTGAGAGCAGGGTTTTAACACTGTGCCGCTTAAACCCAAAGCTACAGTGTGGATGCACGGACCTGATGCCCTTGGCAATTATGCTGGTCCATTGAAGACCCTGAAAAAGTTGACCATGCTGTTTTTGTCTTAGTGCCTGCCATTCTTTAGTTCTATAAAAAAGAAGCAGGGCTGAGCTGGCAAAGCACATGTAAAGTATTTGTCCTCCTCACTGCTGTGTTGAAGGGGACTCATTTTGACTGAATTCCTTCTCCCAAGTCTGTAATAGAGGAAAAAAAGATAAATAAATACATAAATATGAAGTTTACATATTCATTTATAATATCTTAAGCTCATTTCTGTCTTTTAATATTTCTTCACTTTCTATTGTCCTTTATGTCCATCACCCATGTTCAATAACTGGCATTCCATACATTGTGTTTATATACCATTCAAACTATAACTTAAGTTTGTGTGTCAGGAAATAAAAGCCTTCACAACTGGCAATATGTTGAAGAGTTCAAATGACCTGTAAACCCCAACACAAACCAAAATAAATTACAATACCAAATAAGAATAGTTTTTCTACAGTACTATTTTACTTTTTATTATCCTTTACATAGATTTCATTTATCCAAAAAACTTTGTAGCATGGGACAGAACAAATAATAATAATAATATAATAATATAATAATAATAATAATAATGTAATATAATCTTATATTCCTCACATTACAATTACTCAACTGATTTAGACTTTAAATGCCAAAGTATTGACTTTGAAGAACACTTTAAATCCTCAGTGTTCTCGTCTGTGTGAGATATGACCACGCCCCCACCCCCGAACCGACCGCACCTCACCACCATCAGCCCCCCCCAACCAAACCACGCCACCTTTACATTTACCACCACCTTTAACTTACCACAGCAGCACCAATGTTCTCCCCAACAGGTCTCTCCTCAACATTGACATTTGTCTCTTTTGAAGGACTCTCAACTGCTGGAGGGCTCTACAGAAAAATTAAGAAAAATTTCACCATATATATTTGTACAAAACCTATATAAATTGTTAAGAAAAATGCTTTAAATCCTCAAACAGTCTTGGTCATCCTAAGTATTTGAAAGATTTGCCCAAAAAAACCCCCAGATCTTAATTTCCCGCACCTCACCACCATCAACTCCCCCAGGGCCAAACCAGGCCAACCACGCCACCTTTACATTTACCACCACCTTTAACTTACCACAGCAGCACCAATGTTTTCCCCAACAGGTCTCTCCTCAACATTCACATTTGTCTCTTTTAAAGGACTCTCAACTGCTGAAGGGCTTATTATTGTTGTTAGTTTCTTAGTTATTTTAATTTATTTATATATTTTTAGCCATTTTGTTGTATTTTTGTCTTAAACTTATTTCAGAGACTCTTCCACAAACAATGTTCTTGTGAGATAATAGGACTGCAGCCCTGATGTTCTCTTTCAAGTCCCCTAATAACAAATTACCTTCAAAAGTCCCCCAGGGACGCCCGCCCCTCACCACCATTTGCCAGTGTATTTGCCCCCTCCCAAATCTTTGCACACATTGCTTCAAAAGCCATCGGCCTTGTGAACACTGTAGTCCTTTATATTTGTCCCAGGTACAGCAAATTTATTTATACTTGCTGTCATTTCTTCAAGATTTTTTGAAGTTCTCCATGCCTTAAACACAAAAGCAAATACTGCATGACATTACCGTAAATTGTGTTTCATCAGAAAAATATATTTGATACACATGAGCAATGCAATGGTTTCATGAGGGGGAATGCACAGTTTTTAAAGTAGTGTATTGTGTGTTTATTGTAACACTTGCCTTTCCAAATGTTTTGAAAGTGCAGATTCTGGAATCAAAATACACAAGAAATTAAAGAAATTATACCCACATGACAAGCAAATAACTGTAAAAAATTTTTCAGGTCTCAATACAGCAGAATTTTTCATTATACAGTTGCAAATATCACACCTTGTTTGTTTTCTTTAATTTACAAACGGGATTTGTAACGTTTTGTTGTTATTGTGGGTGTCTTACTCATATGACCAAAACTGATTGAGTTCTTACTTCAATTGTTGTTGTAACAGTGAATTCCATGTCTTATTTATTATTATTATTATTATTATTATAATTATTAACTTGTAAACGGCGCTAGCAGCCTACACGACAAAGAATATGTAGGATTAAGCTCGCCTCACCTGCCACGTCTGTCCTGTTAAGAATAAACTGAGTTTAAGGTTGCCAGGTATGGGTGCAGTACAGATGAGATGAAAGGGGCATTTCGGCAGCGCCCAAACGATCGAAACAAATGTTAATGCATAATCCAAATTTAACCCATAAACAAAAGTGCAAAATAAATAAATAAATAAATAAACAAAATAAAGCTACATTTTTGTTTTTCCATTTTTTAAACAAATCGACAAAAATAAAAAAAATTTTTTTTCCAAGTAGAAAATCAAATGACCAAAAGAAAACAAAAAATTACCCGTTGAAAGAAATAAAGAGAAAATTAAAAGAGGTTTGATTTTCGTTGTTCTCATTTTGTTTAAGAAAAAAAAAAACGAAAATTTAGTTAGATTTTTCGTATTTTTGTTCATGGCCAAAAACTGGATTATGATTTCATATTTGAAATTTCATATTTTTCTTTCTTTTTCTTAAAATTTTCTCTTTATTTCTTTCAACGGGTATTTTTCGTTTTCTATAAACTCAACGCAACGAAAAAAAAAAGGAAAAAAAAAAAAAAAAAAGTAAAACATTTTCGTTCTTCCATTTTTTTAAAGAAATCGACAAAAAATTAAAACATTTTTTTCCAAGTAGAAAATCAAATGACCAAAAGATAAACGCGTATTTTAATTCACGATTTTCATTTATAAACACATCTGGAAAAAACATTTGGACAACGGGTAATTAGTTTTCCGTTTTTTTTTTTTTTTTTTTCTATTTGTAACTGATAGATTCATGATTTTGGTTGCCTAATTTCAAAAGGAAAATTCGTTAGCCGCCGAGTACACTGATCCAGGTGGCGCAAAGGAACGGGTGTCAGCATTGCTGGAATTGAGATTTTCACTTACAAATGAATATACAACTATGAAATCACTAATAATAATGATACAAAAAATAATAATTGCAACATATGTACGCAATGGATGTCGATAGGTACTCTTCAGTTGTGCATCATGTCTTAAACAGTGCGTTTTAGTTCGGGTAACTGAATGCTGACCTGTGTATATTCATCCTTATATTAGGTGAGAAGTGGAATAGGCTGTACTGCTTAGGATGAAACCTGCAAAAGCAATTAATTAATAAAGACACTAAGAAAAGAAAATTAACCAATACATAAACTCACTTGTTCCTGCATTTAAATCATTTCAATCAATCAGTAAATAACTATTTAAAATAAAATAATAATTAACAAATGTTTGGAAAAATACAACACTGATTTCCCCCAAAAAATAATCAGTAAAACTAAAACACTGGCTGACTGATGTGAAAGTGCCTGGCACATTAACGTACAGATGGGCAAAAATAATGAAGAATAACAATTAGCAATTACCATGCAGAGACCACCAAACACAAACACCGTTGAAAACAGATATAGTCCACAAAGTGGTATTTATGCGCTCTTCAGAGTGGCCTCCTTACAGCAGTTAACCAATCACAGCAGAAGTTTGATCTAATGATAGGCCCTAATGCTTGACAACCCCTCATTTTCATGATAGTCACCACCCACCCAGATAGCAAGAACCTTTGGGTCAAATGTGCCAAACTTTCACCATATATGTTTTGCCATGGCATTGGAATTGGAGGCAATTTTCTTTTGGATCACTATTTGTATTGAGGTATATGGCCCACTGACAGTCATATGTTGTTTGGCTATGGTACACTGTGGAATATGTTAACTTATGGCTAACATTTGGCTTTTACTTGGGAAAACACAGGTGTGGCATTCCACATCTCAGCCTATTTAACAAGGTTATTGATTGCTTTCTGTCTTTTCGTTATTCCAATTGGTGGATTACTGAAAATTTGAAAATATGTCCGTTATTTCCCGATCTGCTCCCTATTTACAGCAACAGCAGTGTTGCCAAGTCCGCGGTTTCCCAAGGAATTGGGCTACTTTAACACCATTGCAGTGCGTTGTTATTCATGTCAATGCAAATTTTATAATTGGAAGCCATTTAAAAAAAAAAAAAAAAAAAAAGTGTATATTACCCTGGAATGCAATTTTTAACAGGGACCCCCTCCTCAAAACGCCACTGCGCTACTTTTAAGCTGGTTGTGAGTAGCAACTGTAAACCCATTGTTGGGTTAATTGTGCTGGGTGAAATTGACTCTAAGTGGTTCTTTCATCACTGAACACCTGGGTTGACCCAGTTTTGACTCAATCGGTTTATTCATTTTTCCACTCCATCGAACGTTCTGGTTTCTTCACTCTCTCCTTGTCAGACGGTCAAACAACTTGCAGCAAGCAGGATTATAAGGTAAGTTAATATGATGATATGATTATTTACCTTTATTTTTACTAAGTTGTGGTTTACAGCACAGTGATTTCACTGTTTAATGCAATATTTGATCTGTCCCTGTGCAGGGTTAGCATTTTATTCTGTGAATGATTATAAGGTTAAGTAGCAGCAGCCTAGCTAGGTACATTTTTTGCAGTCAACAATCGCTTTATCGCTGGATAAAAGTTGTGTGTGTGTGCACGTGCAAAGTTTTAGATCTTTAGTATACATATGTCCCTTATTTAACGCCTCATGAAAAAAAACATAAACTAGGTCAGAAATACGGGGTAAGTTCAGTTACTGTCTAAGTACTGTATGGCTTTGTAATGTGTTGTCAGAATTAGATAATTTCGTACTAAATTTGATCTTTTAAGGGCATATTTTTTCAAGTAAATGTCTGCGATGTTATTTTTATGTTGATCATTTTCGCGCTCTTTTTTCCTCAGGTTTTGCCTCACTTTTTCCTGCGATATGCCCTTACCTTAATAATGTTAAATTACGATATTACTGGTATGTTTATTATTATTTGTCACTTAAATGTAATGTTTTCTTAGCTACAGCATGCGTGGTGTATACGCAGTGGTGTAGTGCAGGCTATACGCAGGCGTCACTTCTTTATCAGTCGGCTTTGCTTATACCCATTTCTAAATTGAGTAGTGTCCTGCATTGGCCAAAATCGTGACAGTCCACCACATGAATAGTTAATTTAGTCGCATGTGAATAAATGACACCCAGTAAAGACAGTGATGCGTTCAGAACTGTGGCGTGGGATTCCTTGAAATATGTTTGATGATTGGGTTTAAATGTGCCCGCGCCCCCATGCCCGCTCCCGCTCCGTCCTTCATCCCAACCCCTGTAAACTTTTAAATCCAAGGATCCGGTAAATTCAAAACGGCTCTGATACAAAGAAAATCCGAGATTGCGGAGAATCAAGTCAAGACGTCAGTAAATTATTCTTTTCAGAGTGTATTTGGGGCGTATACCCACGTCTCCAGCCAGCACTACACAACTGTGTATGAGGTCCTACTCTGTCTATTTTAGTGAATGCTTGTGTTGTTTTACAAAGTAGGAGACCAGTGTAAAAGACCAGTATAAAAATTAAATGGGCATGCCGTCTGATTTTATTTTTTAACTATTCTGTGCAATTTACATATTTG